>NC_054380.1:119777818-120077818 GCF_017654675.1 Xenopus laevis | reverse complement strand
TGGTTTATTATTCAGGCCCTTCGTTCTAATTATGTCTTTATCTGGCCTTGTAGAAAGCAGTGTGAGCATAGTGTTGACTTAAAATATTGACCAGATGGCCCCAACAGTAGCATCGATTTATGGATAGGACAGTTTTATGCTCATAAGTTCAGATGACAGTTAACCAGGCCAGCTCTGCATATGGTTGTCCCATGCGGCTCTGTGTTATTCATAGCTAAGGATTCAGAGCTCATACAGACAGGACATCCATAGTGCAACACTATCCTTCCAGGAATAACACTCTCATAGTTATGAAAGAAACTGTACACAGTAATATAGGTTTGTGGAATGTGTTGACTGAAGATGTTGACTACATAGGCCTGACATTTGTACATAGGCCTGACATTTGCTACAGTGGAATTCATTGATGGATAGGGTACAGGTTAATAGCTGTTGCTAATCTACACATTGACCCAGCAGGTAAAAACAAATAAAATTGTTTGTGCCTCTGTTGTATTTATAGGTATGGATTTATACCATATTGGGCAGGGCATTCTAAAAATGACACCTTCTTCTGTGTATTGTAGTAAGTATGCATGTTGTTCTAGCCTACAATGATATCACATATACATAATCAGATATAAAGAAAAAATATAGCCAAAATTAAATTGGTGGTGTTAACTAATGAAAGCATTTTTTTCATGCCAATACCACAAGGTTAACTTTTCATCCCTCTTGCACTCCCTGATGATCTTGTAGTTGTCCAGCAACCCCACCTACATAAAATGGACACAAATATAAAACGAGCTTTTTTATATGAGCAACTTATTCTACCATTTTATTATGCAAGAATATAATAGCTAGTTATTCCAACAATGTAATCAATGACCTCTGTAATGACCACATTATCAGGAACCTTGTTCAGCGGTGGTAACTTCAGATCCACAGGTGGACCCTGTTGGGTTCCGGTGTTCACCACCGCCCATTTGGGGCCCCGGGCTTTCTGCTGCGGAAACCGACAAGAAGTGTGTAAGAAGTCCGTAAACGAAGTACCGGAAAGGATTTAGAGAAAACGTAGTCAGAGTCAGGCAAAAGTTCAAGGCAGGCGGCAGGAAGCGTAGTCGGGCAGAAGTCAAAACCAGGAATTCAATAATCAGAATCAAGCGCTTCGGCAGGAACAGATAAACTGAAACCTGCTTGGGCATTTTCCAAAATGGAGACGGGCTTTTAAGGAGTTTGCATCACGATGCAGAGTGTCAAAGGAGCCAAGAACCCGGGAGTGTGTGCCTGAGCAATGTTATGTTTTGGTTAGCCGAGGATGAGTAGAGTATAACAGTGCTTTATTAGCAGAGTCATGCAGGCATTACACAACAGTAAGCTTTCACTTTCACTTTTAAGCTACCAGGAAATATGCACAGTATAAGTATGAGCACAGTGACATCTACAGGCCATTTGCATGAACACCACATAGGCAAGCATTTGGACAACTTTAATAACAGCAACAATTAAACAGTACGCATTTTAAAGCAATAATATACATTATAATAATAATATACATTATTCACATGACAAAGTCCTTGGTCCATGCAGGTAGTTTTCTGATTCTTTCAGTACGCCTTATAGGTTCACTTTCTTTAGGCCTATTGCAGTTGACATCAGGAGAAGGAAAATGTCCTTCATCAAATAGAGCTTCTCCAAAGTCATATCTAACAGGAGCAAGACGACTAGCATTACATCTACAGGCTATTTGCATGAACACCACACTCAGGACTTAGAAGGAGAGATGCGCCAGGAGGTAAGAGATCGGCGTGATCTCCCGGCGCATCTTACAAACTCTATGTTAGTTCACCCTCACCAGAGACTAATATGGAGGATGGATTTAGACCAGAAACTAAAGCTGCCCATACAGCAATAAATCCCCTGATTGATGAAGTCCAGGATACTGTTATGCTACTCATTCTGTTTCACAAAATATAAACGGGCAACTCATCACCAGACCTAGGGTTCCCCAGCATCTCTATACCATCAAGCCAAAAGTGGTCTCTCCTACTGAAATACTTTAGAAAGGTAAATAGTGAGGGAAAAAAGAGAAACCATAGAAAATAAGAAAATGTAACATATGCCAACAGTAAAGTGCCTAACGCCACTACCAGATGATGCAATAGTCTATAGGCATTGGTTTCCCAATTAGTTCTGCGTTTTTGGGAGCTCGGACCCCAAGTCAGCAAGGTAGTATACACAACAGAAAGCTTTATTCTAAACGTTTTTTAAGTTTAAGTTTTTTAACATTTTAATTTCATATGTTTTAGCAAACAGACCCAATATTTTCTTTTTTGTTACGCCAGTGTAAGGGTAACTATCACACTGTAAATACATTTGTGCAGAAGGACCCTATAATACAGTCACTAGTACTTTCCTGCAGAGAGGCTTAATGAAATCAAAGCACCAGGCTTCTACTAGGTCTGGATTTAATCCTTTCAAATATTTTACGAGTGACAAGAAATTGATTTTGCCTGCATCACTGGTTTAACATTTTGCTGGGTGAACCATATACCAAGCTAAGATCTCTTGAGTATCCTTTTAACTCCCAAATCAAAGCCTTATTCCTTTAGAAGGTATATAGAATATCTGGATACAGTTACATTGTGCTTCCATTTCATGTGATCCGTGGTTTGGGTGCTATCTTGGGCAGACCTGATCAATTAGTGCAGTCTTTATAGTAACATAGTAAGTTAGGTTGATAAAAGACATGTTCATCAAGTTTAACATTTTAAGTCTATATTAACCTGCCTACTTGTTGATCCAGAGAAAGGCAATAAACCACATTTGAAGCCTTGCCAATTTGCCTCAGAGAGGGAAAAAAATCCTTCCTGACTCCCGGACCAGTCCCTGGATCAACTTGTACTATGAGTTATCTTCCATTACCCTGGGTTCTCTCACTTGCTAAACACCATCCAACCCCTTCTTAAAGCTATCTAATGTATCAACCATCAAAATTCAGGGAGAGAATTCCAAAGTTCATAGTGATGATGTCAGTTCAGATGATCTATTCGGCCCATTTTTGTCACCCATGGTTAATCATGTTGAATTAAAGGCACCCTTCATATTGATATTCTTGACAGTTTAATTTATTAGTGGGAATAGATGTTACAGAATGTAAAATAGCTTGGCTTTCCATTACATCCGAGACATTCCAGTGGTTTTAAACTTTCAGTTGTGCTTACCAATAATCTGGGGATCTGGTTTGAATGACTTTTCTGATTCACAGTGTACAGTGGTTCCAATGTGAAATGGTTGTGATAACTGTCAAAAAATAAATATCTTGGGGATTAAAGCTGCAGATATCTGACCTTCCTAATGTAAAAATGGGTTTTAGTTTAGTTTACTTATTTGTTGCCAACACTACAAAGTGTTTTCATATCATGGCATGTCATAGACAATAAACATCTGGATTGTATCGCTGGTCGGAAACTTTCTGGCGTTGCCAGTCTCTCTGGGGCTAGGTTATCTTGGCCTATGAATAAATTCTGTGTTCCAGCCATCTCGCAACCACCTCTTGGATACAAGAGAATGTGTGAGTGTGTAACGATACCACCCACACTTTGCACAGGAAATAGATCTCCTCCCTCTTTCTCTTTCAAACGCTGACTTCAAACATGCATGAAAATAAATATATTCTTGTTTTTCATCTATGAGCTAATTGTATCCCCTTCCTACTCTGGCACTTGCCAGTTCATGACATGGGCAAGGCTATATTTTGGATAACTGCCCAGGCAAGAGTACTGTGGAGAATTCACACAAAGATGCAGGACTGCCTACTCAATTAGCTGTAGTGTACTCTACCAAATACATCTGAAAAGTTGTTCATCTGCATGCACAGTGATGTAGTCAGATGTAGTGAACAACATTCTAAGAGCATACAACCATAGGTGCTAAGTTGTATCATTCCAATATCAAGATCAACCAATCGGAAGCAGTTTACTTAAAGGAGAAGGATAGTCACCCCCAAGAGGTTGTATTTACTTACCTGAAACCCCAGGTCGTTGCTCCTATCAGCAGAAAACTGCACCGGCCCGGGGTTATTCCAGCAAGCACAACAGAGCGATCCTCTTCTGGCTTCTACTTTCTTCAAATTTCCCTTGGCAGACACATGCGCAGTAAAAAAAAATAGCTGACTTTTTAATTAAAGTTCGGCTTTTCGCTCTACTTCGCATGCGCAGCCGCTCGAAGAAAGAGGAAGCAGGAAGAGGATCACCCCATGGTGCTCACTGGAATAACTCCGGGCCGTGCAGTTTTCTGCTGATAGGAGCACTGGCCTGGGGTTTCAGGTAAGTAAATGCAATCACTTAGGGGTGCCTAACATTTGGTGCACGAAGACTTTCCTTCTCCTTTAAAGGAGTCTACAGGGGTCATTTACTATGGCTCTGAACAGAAATTCAAGAGCAGCAAAGGGGTTATTCTCCTTCCAACACTTTTTACAATTTCTTTCTATTTTCTATCTGTGACCATTTTTCTAATAGAAATGTAAAATGTAATGTTCATGTCTTTTTAAAGCAGCTCTGGGAAGGGGGAGGTGCAACTGTTCTAAACTCATTTATTAGTTGATTTCTTATCTTTGGCACCGCTGTAGTGATATGCAGGCCAGCCCAAAATTCGCTGGACCTGCTAAAAAAAAGGGTCATAGTGCACTTTTGGGTCATGGTTCTGGATAAAAAAAATCAAGGGACAGGCACGGGGTAAAGTTAGGGGAAAAGCAGGGGGGGCTCTATGTGCCTAATTCCAACCCTTAATGAATACATCACTGTCAAAAGCAGGTAGCCCTGTATTTATTGGGCCAACACTTTTTAAGCACAAAGACCTGCTACAATTATTTTTAGGCCTGAGACGGAGCAAAAACATGGCAGATTGCACCTTTTTTGTATTTTGCACCCTGTCCTACACATAATAAGTAAGCCCTTACAAGAATAACGAGAGCTATTTTGTTGCTTTCAATGAGAAGGAAAGCTCCAATCCAAGGAGGACACCCCCAAGAATTGTAATGATTTAACTATTTCGGGATTGTGCTCTTGTTAGCAGAAAGACCTGGGATACTTGTGAGTCAGTCATTCGCTTCCTCCCTTCTCTGCTCTTCAAAATCCAGTGTCCAACACATACGCAGTAGAGAGAAAATGATTTTTTTTTTTTTAAAGCCCAGCTTTTAAATCTACTACACATGTAATAAGAAGGAAGAGATCATACTCTCACAAGTGCCCTGGGCTGGTGCAGTTTTTAGCTAACAGAAGAACAAGTCATTACAATCCTTGAGGGGGTGCTGTAACATTTGGCACCCCCCTTGGATTGGAACTTTCCTTTTGCTTTAATTTACTACACTGGTGCAATTTAATATTCACATAAGTAATTATTCCCATTGTGAACAGCTAAAATAATGGCCATTTATCATACAGATACAGATCAATAGACAGATAAATGCACATATGGGAAAAATAGAATTAAGTCATTTTGGCTGAAGCCAACCTTTTCCCTACCAACTTCCACTTGATCAAAATTATCCAATGACATTGTATATCAAAATACTGGGTATTATGGGGGTTATTTATCAATGTCCGAATTTATTTCAATATTTTCTGTTACAAACTCCTATCAAGTCCGTTCAGGTTTTTTACGCTTATTTATTATTACATTTTCCCGAAAATTTGCTTTGCAGGAAAAAAATCAGATTTTCAGGATTTTTTCAGATTTTTTAGCGATTTTATTGGATCTTTTACCAGAAAACTCAGATTTTTTGTTGAAAACTCTGAAAACTTCGGGGTTTTGCACAAAACCCAGCACACATCAAGAAATCATTGGGACTTCTCCCATTGTCTTAAATGCAACCTGAGATGGCAGATTTTCTGATTCTGACTTTTTCATCCTCGGGGTTTAATAAATTCCGAAAAATTCACAAATTTTTCATGATTTTTGCATTTGAAGTTGAGTAAATAACCCCTAAATGTGTTTATTTAATAGAAGGGGCAATAGCAGTCACCAAATTAAGTAACCATGGGGCTTTCCAACGTTATCAATATGCTGGTGAAATAACAGTTAAAGATACAGACACATATTTGGTTCTTTTTGTATTTTGTTTTGATTGCATTTTGGAAAACATTTTAGGACTTCTGAGAAATGAGGGTTTAGCTTTCACATTCATCACATTACATCTGTGTATATATTTTCTACATAGCACATTAAAGGGATACTGTCATGGGAAAAAACATTTTTTTCAAAATGAATCAGTTAATAGTGCTGCTCCAGCAGAATTCTGCACTGAAATCTCAAAAGAGCAAACAGATTTTTTTATATTCAATTTTGAAATTTGACATGGGGCTAGACATATTGACAATTTCCCAACTGCCCCAAGTCATGTGACTTGTGCTCTGATAAACTTCAATCACTCTTTACTACTGTACTGCAAGTTGGAGTGATATCACTCCCCTCCTTTTCCCCCCCAGTAGCCAAACAAAAGAACAATGGGAAGGTAACCAGATAGCAGCTCCCTAACACAAGATAACAACTGCCTGGTAGATCTAAGAACAACACTCAATAGTAAAAACCCATGTCCCACTGAGACACATTCAGTTACACTGAGAAGGAAAAACAGCAGCCTGCCAGAAAGCATTTCTCTCCTAAAGTGCAGGCACAAGTCACATGACCAGGGGCAGCTGGGAAATTGACAAAATGTCTAGTCCCATGTCAGATTTCAAAATTGAATATAAAAAAATCTGTTTGCTCTTTTGAGAAATGGATTTCAGTGCAGAATTCTGCTGGAGCAGCGCTATTAACTGATTCATTTTGAAAAAAAAAAAAATTTCCATGACAGTATCCCTTTAAACATATGACCCAAAACTCCACCCCCTTCTTATATGCAAAACATAATTTTTGGTAGGAAATAATAACAATTGAAGTTCTACTTTACAATTCCTGCATTGCTATAGAAAAATATTGTTTAGTGGCTAACAATTATATGTCTTAAGGGAATTTTTCGAGAACTGGATTGTCACTGTCATTGGACTGTAGTTCATCAGAGCTGGTACAATAAGCCAGATAACTAGGGTGCATTTATTATAGCCAAATTATTTGCAGTTCTGAACACATGAGATTATTCTAATGGGATCTGACCAGCAGAGTGCAGACTGCTTGCAACAGCCAAAAAACTGATAAAATCAATGAAGCTTCAGACAACCACCTTTATTCAAGGGAAGCCATTGCATGCTCATTTGGGCTCTCCAAGATAGATAAGAAATGGGCCCTGCCCAGGCAGTCATCAGATGCATTAACTTGTTTACATATTGTAGCACTGCTAAATATTTGAATAAGATCGAAGTTGAAAACACAGTGCACTAAAATCTGAACTCCATGAACAGAACATGAGATACAACTGAACAATGGTATTGTGATGATGATGTTTCATCATCATTCACATGCATACCTACTTCATAGAAACATTGAAACAGTGAGAAAATGGGTGAAAGGGGATAACAATCTAAACAGAAGAATGGAACTCAACCCAGACCAACTTTGATCTTTACTGGACCTTCATCCGATCAGCACCTGCTTCAAACACAAGGACACCTTTTATATAAAAACCATGTGTCCAACCATATTTCCCTCTGTGGCAAACCTTGACATGGAGAAAGCAAAAAAGAACCAAGAAACAGAACCAAGTTATTGGTTCAGATATATTTATGGCACCTTAGTCAAAATCAAAATAGGTTCTAGGCTTCACTGAACACATCAACTCAATGAAAAATAACATGAAGTCCACAAGGGAAGAGGTTAAAGACAATAAACTGGCATTTTTGGACTAAGATACACATCAAAGACAGGGGAAGCCTGAATTACAAAGTATACAGGAAACCTACTCACACTGATCAATATCTGCTCACACACAGTGATTGGGACCTCAGAACTCTAAACAAATGGGCTTATATTGTTATAACCAATGTTGAGTCTAAGAACATAAGCGTCTCAAAGAGTTCTTAAATGAGAACTAAAGCTTAACTAAAGAAGTAGGCTAGAAATAATGTACACTATGTTTTGGACTTCTGTACCAGCCCAAGGCAACCACAGCCCTTTAGTAGGGAAGATCTGTGTCTCCAAAGATGCCCCAGTAGCTCCCCATCTTCTTTTCTGCTGATTCACTGCACATGCTCTGTGCTGCTGTCACTTACTGATCTTAGGGACCGACTTTGACAATATACGGTATATGTCAGAATATAAGGCTGATTAGTACATCATACAAATAATTACTATGTGTCAGCTCAGATACCAGTGCAATTAGCATCAGAAATTAATAATCCGCCTTGTAGAATCAACTTATATTGCAGACAACCCTCATTTTCTGCTTGTAAATTTGTGACGACCCCTAAGTCTCAATATCTGCTCAGAACACACAGAGCATGTCAGTCTCAGACACATTCCAAGATGGTGACCCCCTGTGACAAGTTTAAAGTTCTGGATCATTGTGGTAACTGAGATGGTGATGGTACAATTAGTTCAGTATGGAAAATATAACATTTTTAACCATATCAATTTTTAGGCTTTAGTTCTTCTTGAAAGCTTGTGGATATCCAGACTGGGCTTTTGTCAAAACAACAAAGAGGTCAAGTAGGAACACAAGACCAACACACAGACAGGAGACGCACAGTAGATAAAATAACATTGTCATGCCAGATGTGGCTGGAATATCTGAAAAACGTAGGAGGGTTTTTTAATAAACATCACATTCCTGCAATACATTTAAGGGGTCATTTATGAGCTCCAAGGCAGTGTGCAAATTGCAAAAATGTCTGTCCCTAATTATAGAGTTTAGTATCACAATAGCCTTTGATATTATGTATGTCCAAAAAATCATCCAAGCCATTCTTAAAGGGATCCTGTCATCGGAAAATATGTTTTTTTTCAAAATGAATCAGTTAATAGTGCTGACCCAGCAGAATTCTGCACTGAAATCCATTTCTCAAAAGAGCAAACAGGTTTTTTTATATTCAATTTTGAAATTTGACATGGGGCTAGACATTTTGTCAATTTCCCAGCTGCCCCTGGTCATGTGACTTGTGTCTGCACTTTAGGAGAGCAGGCTGCTGTTTTTCCTTCTCAATGTAACTGAATGTGTCTCAGTGGGACATGGGTTTTTACTATTGAGTGTTGTTCTTAGATCTACCAGACAGCTGTTATCTTGTGTTAGGGAGCTGTTATCTGGTTACCTTCCCATTGTAATTTTGTTTGGCTGCTGGGGGGGGTGATATCACTCCAACTTGCAGTACAGCAGTAAAGAGTGATTGAAGTTTATCAGAGCACAAGTCTTGGGGCAGCTGGGAAACTGACAATATGTCTAGCCCCATGTCAGATTTCAAAATTACATTTAAAAAAATCTGTTTGCTCTTTTGAGAAATGAATTTCAGTGCAGAATTCTGCTGGAGCAGCACTATTAACTGATTCATTTTGGAAAAAAACATTTTTTCCCATGACAGTATCCCTTTAAAGGCATTAACTGAATCAGCCATCACAACATTACCCAGCAGTGCATTCTATAACCTCGATGTCCTCATTGTGAAGAACTACCTACATTGCTTCAAATTAAATTTCTTTTCTTCTAGTCTAAAGGGGTGGCCTCTGGGACGGTGATCCTCTTTATGGGTAAAAAGGTCCCCTGTTATTTGTCTATAATGTCCTCTAATGTACTTGTAATGTGTAATCATGTCCCCTCGCAAGCACCTTTTTTTCCAGAGAAAACAACCCCAACCATAGAAACAGAATACTTTCAATGCCCACCTCCAGGTCATTAATAAACAAGTTGAAAAGCAAGGGACCTAGTACAGAGCCCTGCGGTACTCCACTAACAACACTGGTCCAATTAGAAAATGATACTGTACAATATAAAGGTAACACATAAAAATATTAGCAATCAGTGTTTCTGCCTTTTGACATAAAATCTCCTGATCTAAATTCTGTCTTGAGAACAATGCTGGAAATTATTACAGCACTCTTAATGCATTTATGTGTTGTAGAAATAAAAATTACACCACCTGTTTGTTTTGCATCTTATAACTCTTTAATTATGAACGTGTTCTATATGGCATCATCAATAAAACGTAAAATGAGTTTAAAACATTTGTTGTAGTTTTTTTCATTAAAACGTTACGTTGGAAATATAATAAAAGCAGAGTAGTGGATCATTTTCCAAACATTGCCTTCACCATCACTATCATTACCTGTAATTCATTACAGCACTGAACCAATGCAAATAAACAAACCAGATTGATGGCAGATACTCTGCTGACAGCTAGAACTGGGTCGCTGACCTTAGCAATAGTAATATTAATATTAATCAGTACTTGTAGGTGTGGGTGTGATCATTCCACAGCTCTGGGACTGTCGACTGGATATATAATTGACGTTTGTTTCCAAGGCAGAAGGCACGACAATCTCAAAAACGACTACATTTATATTATATTTATCAGCAATGTATACATTCTCATATAACTGTAAACACATTGAGGAGTGTTCTGCTCTGCGCACATTAAACTATTCCCTCGTGTTGGATGCAAAAATCTAAATAAACACAAGACAAATCTTACTTGATAATATTTTCCCTATACAAGATGTACCAATACTGGGGACACATGTTGTTTCACTTTGATTCATTACTTATTGAGTTTTTATTTTTATGGTGACTGTTTATATCTGGGATTTAAATGGCAAAGCAAATGTAAATAAAAAGTGAAAAAGTGTATAAATATATGCATGCTGTTAACACACAGAATTGTCTATTCATAAGTAGTTACTTGTGCTCAAAATTTGCACTATCCATTTATGTTGGCTAAAACAGCCTCCAGAAAAATACTACAGGCAGATAGTATGGTTAAGTCCAGCAGAACGTATTTTTAATTCAACAATGTCATGAAAAAAGTAATGCAAGGGCAACCAATTGGGAGTTTTGACCTTGGAAAGTAAGCTGCAGGTGAAACTGAGTCCCTATGAAAAATGTATTATGGAACAGTGGATTTCTTATTGAATCAGATGAAGGTGAGAGTAGAACTTGCCAGACCAGGGATGACTTTGAAGTAGTTGGCCAGCTTGAATATAATGCCATCTTTTGTTTAAGTGGCGGCAACTTTTAGTAACTTAATATACAATGTCTTGGCGTCGTTATCATATTGATAATGGGTGATCAGAGTTGGCCCTCCTTGTGAATTTAAGGGTCCTGCTCCCAGCATCTGCCCACCCCCAATCCTTTTAGTTTCCTCCTCCTCCGTAACTTTCTGCATGTGTTTGTGGAAGAGGGGTCAGTGCAGTAGCATAGTAGGCCAAGGCTGGCAGGGCTCATATATAATGGTGTCCCGCTGGCCCAATCCAACACTGTGGGTGAGTGCAGAGGCTCTGTTGTCTTTGTCTGAACCTATGCCTAATGGTTTATATTGTTCTTTTTGCTAGAAAAAGAGTCATATATAAAAGGTTAAAGATTAAATGGGAATTATTTTAATATAATTACACATTCATTTTTTTACATTATTTGGGTACTTCCTCCATCTGACATCTCCAGAACTCATCTAGACAACTGCAGTGCTTCTGTTGTGTCAACAGTACTCCTGTATTAATACTTGGGAACTGGTGGGCGCCTTATGGGGATGCCCACCACCTCCTCTTTTGCACACTGATTCCTAGTTTGACGTGCACAGGATTTAGATATTTAAAGGCACCGCACACCATTCCTTACTGCTGTATCACTGCCTGAATCTTTGCCCGTTTCCTGACTACAATTCTGGATCGTGACTCTGTACCGTGCTGACTAATTGGTTAGGATGTTGGCCTGTTCCAATTTAAAATACCAATTTAAAAGGGTTGGTAGTAAACTCAAGTGCAAGTTTAAGGATTGCAAGAGTGTCAGCAGATTGTATGCAGCTCAGTTCTTTATGAGCTACTGATTAGGTGTGTAACTCAATCATAGCTGCTGAAAGTAGAAATATAGCAGTAAATAAATCAATATATATATAAAGTACCCTACCCCCTATTGTAAAATAAAAGGATATTATAAGTCACAGAAGAGTTCAGGTCATGGAACTCCAAGGTTACTTCTAATATCCTCATATTTTCCAACAAGGGGTACTTTATTCATGATAATACACAAGAGAGTCCTGTGACAAAAATGACATCACTAAGCTCCATTTACAACTGATGACATCACTAAGAGCCGTTTATAAGGGTATTATTTACAGGATATTCATGGCTTTCATGTATTATATATTTATATACGCATATAGTAGTATCACTACCAATAATTTGCATAATTTGTGTATGCAATAATTTGCATACACTGCCCACCTATAACCTACAGCCATTACATATATGGTGCATGTGTCTGATGCTTATGATATACGAAGTAACTTGAGAAAGCTGTTATATGGCTTAATGAGCCTAAATAATATACATTTACTGAAATGTATATTATGAATGCATGAAATCCCAAATACATACACACTGGATACTCACAAATGAGTAACAGTGAAGCTTAGGGTAAATTTTGTCTTAGGGTGTATAATGGATGGGTTAATACATGCTGGGTATAAATGTTGGATCAGGGCACAAGAGAGAATCTAGCAAAATGGCAACACAAATCTGGATCATAATGTACATGTGATCTTCATCACAGTTATCATAAACAGTCATCTGTGATCATCAAAACTGTAGATTTAGCAATAAATAAATCCATGTGTTCAGAGGTACAGCTCAGCAAAGTTACATGATTACAACATGTATTTAGATTGCATTGAGATTAAGATTGTCCAAGCTGGATGACCCTATTATTTTACTATAATTTGCTTTCTCATTATTACTCCCTCCTTTTTTTTTAAACAAAGCTTCCTTGTTATAGATAAAACCACAAATATACAGTTTGGGACTCTCCAGCTGTTGAGAATTACAGAGCCAATTCTACTCAGCAAGATGATAAGGGGTGTTATTTCCTAACAGCTGCTTTAAATAATGAAAATGACACTGGCCTGGAGTCATCTACCAATCAAACATAGGGCATGGTCAGTGCTGACGGTTTTCAAGCAGTTTGTCTCTGCTCTGACTCTGTTGTGATTCCTTGCAACGATCGTCTTACATAAATAATGCTGCTTCCTCTCCAAAGCTTGGGAAATGTATGGAAGCATTGGGATCTACTTTTCTAGTGATGTCTATCTCCTTTGGGAGAAGTGAAATTCTAGGGCAATGTTGGAGGAGGAATAAAAAACAAATTGTAAAATGTTTGACTTCTCTCATTATTTCCAAGTATCATGAAACATTTATTCTATTTATATGGTATCTAGTCATATTTGGCTCATGCTTCTTTAAAACCTCCGTGTGATTATATGATGTGGTCCCTGGCAACCCTTTTCATTGCAATCAAACAACATTAAAATGTCTGCAGAGATAAAAGTCAACAATATTGATTGACAAGTACAGTGTTATTTAGGTCTGTGTTCTTAAAGGGATTCTGTCATAATTTTTAATTATTTCTAAATAACACCGTTTACACTGCAAATAATTCACTTTAACTTGTAAATTTGCATTTCTAACCCAACAAGTGTATTTTTTTAATTGTAATATCGGTGTGTAGACAGCCATATAAGGTCATTTTGCCTGGTCATGTGCTTTCAGAAAGAGCAAGTGTTGCACTATGAAACTGCTTTCTGACAGGCTATTGTTTCTCCTACTCAATGAAACTAAAGGAGTCACAGCGGGACATAGATTTTTATTACTGAGTGCTGTTCTTATATCTACCTAGGGAGCTATTATCTGGTTACCTTCCCATTATTCTGCTCATAGGCTGCTGAGGTGAAGGGGGGTGATATCACTCCAACTCCAAGTCACGGTACTGGGGCACCTGGGAAACTAACAATATGGCTAGCCACATGTCAGATTTCAAAATTAAATTGAAAAATACGTTTGCTCTTTTGAAAAATAGATTTCATAACAGAAGTCTGCTGGAGCAGCACTATTAACTGATGTGCTTTGAAAAAAAAACATGTTTTCCCATGACAGTATCCCTTTAAGAAATGGAATCATCTTTCCAAACTGGAAAACACGTGCTATGGAATTACAATCAAATCAAATGGAACCCTTACTAGATAGTGCCCCTTATGGACTGCACTCCCATGGGTCACCAGTCCAGGTGTCACCTATGTCCATCCACACTGAAATGCAGATAACAGCTTTCTCCTAAACTCAGTGAAATCCTGATACCGCCTTAAAGGAACAGTAACATCAAAAGATGAAAGTGTTTTAAAGGAATGACAATATAATTTACTGTTGACCTGCACTGGTTAAATGGGTGTGTTTGCTTGAGAATCACCACTATAGTTTATATCAGGGGTGCCCAAACATTTTGCAACAAGGGCCAGATTTGGTGAGGTGAAAATGTGTGGGGGCTGACCATTCAGCCCGACATTCTTTGAACCATTAACATTAAATTACAGGAATCGAGTGTAACAACATTACCTGGTGGTCTAGTGGGTTGACGGCAGGGATGCCCGCCGCATCGCTCAATCCTTAGGCCACAGGCGCCGGTTCCTTAGGGTGTGCGCAGCGCGCCTCGGTGTGATTTAAAAGGCGCAGGCGCGCTGGCGTCATCATGCAATGGCGCAAAAATTCAAAGGTATAAATAGCTCATTAGGATTTCAGGACTTTGCCCGTTATGGGTTTTTCCTGTGGTGTTTTGAGCTTATTCTGATCCTGTTCCCGATTCTGATTCCCTTTTGTGACCCTGCCTGGTTATTGATGATTCTGAACTCTTGTATCCTGACCCTTGCCTGAATTCCGACTACCTCTTCTGCTTAATCCCTCTGATTGATCTCCTGGTTTTGACCCTTGCCTGCCTGACTACATCATTCTCTGCCTGCCACGACACAGCCTGATCTGACTACTCTATTGCCTAACGCCTTGTACCACAACCTTCTGCCCAAAGACTTTGCCTTACGGTTGTGCCCCTCTGCCTGTCCAGAACCCCTCGCCTTGCACCTCTCGTTATAAGACTTGGTGGCATCTGAGTAGCTGAGGGCTCCTCCCAAGGCCAAAGGCAGCTGCTACCTGCAGAAGCATGGTCATTTGGTACATTGTTCAATAGTTTGTTCAAACCATTAAGTAGGTTTGATCATTTTGGTAAATTTGACCAAAAAATTATCTTATCTCATTTGATTAAAACAATAGTTACAAAGGCTAATGCTCCTGACTGGTTCCCAACTGTTTTTTTTTTTACTTATGTGGCCAGTCTGCCTCTCAACAGCAATCCTTATGTTAAAGGAGAACTAAAAGCTTATCTAAAGAATTAGGTAAAATGTTGTACATGATGTTTTGTGCTTCTGTACCAGCCCAAGGCAACCACAGCCCTTTAGCAGTAAAGATCTGTGTCTCCAAAGATGCCCCAGTAGCTCCCCATCTTCTTTTCTGCTGATTCACTGCACATGCTCTGTGCTGCTGTCACTTACTGAGCTTAGGGACCCACTCACAGTATACAGTACACATAGAATAGAAATGTCACAATATAAGGCTGATTAGTAATTAATACAGACAATTACTACATTGCAGCACAGAAACCAGTGCAATTAGCATCAGAATTTAATAATCAGCAAACCTGTAGTATCAGCTTATATTACAGACAAACCTCATTTTCTGCTGGATAATTTGTAACGACCCCTAAGCTTAGCTTCTCAACAGCTGCTCAGAGCCCACTGAGCATGTGAGTGTCACAGACACTTTCCAAGATGGTGACCCCCTGTGACAAGTTTGAAGTCCTGGATCATTGCTGCTATTGACAAGCTGAGACTTTAGCCTGGGGCAATAAGTTCACTATATAAAATATGTCATTTTTATCCATATTAATTTTTAGGGTTTAGTTCTCCTTTAACAGTTCATCATTTTATACATCGTATGATCAATCTTAACCTAAGATGGTGACTAAAAATATGCAGATGTGAACTCCATTAAGCTAGGGCCATACAGGGCTGAAATCAGCCTGCTGAAATCCGCAATAAATAAATCCGAGATAAATGCTAAAACTGAACTAAGTCCAAGTTTAATGTAAGTTCATTTTAAAAAATGTTTCAGTGTTAACAAATGAATGTATCATTACAATGATCCAAATGTAAGTTAATTTATTTATTTTTTTGTATCTTTACCTACTTACTTTATTGCAAGCCACAATACTTTATGTTTTTTAGGGCTCAGAGAGTCTTCATTATCCTTCAGTAGACAAAGGAGCCTGGTCGAGTGGCAAAAGTGGCATCACATTTTTGAATGTTAGATGTGTAGTGAAAAGTGATTTGTTGTGTATATTTTCAGATTTTGTGTAATCCTGAGAGACTTCCCAATGGTTGACAATTTTTAGGAGTAATTCTACATTTCCAGTGCACCATGGGCTTATACTGTATAATATTACTGTGGCATGGGTTCCGAAAGCTCACTTGCATGTTTACATTAGTAGAGAGAATTGTAGTTAACACCAAATGCACCTGTGACTTTTTTTTAGATGATGACAAATCTCCCATTCGTAAGCCGTCAAAGCCTTATTTACACTGCATCAGCGGAGAGCAAGAAAAGTGCTCCAGCCAGAACTGAGAATCCAATATACCTTATACACTTTTTTTCCCAGTGCAGGTCCTCGGTTGCCCCTAAATATTTCAAGGCTCTAGTATATAGGTTAATCAGTACCACAGAACTTTCCAAACGTTACAGCCAATATTTTATATTAGCAGGTCATAATGTTGTGATGAAAACACACGCACCCATATGGCTCCTGGGCCCACATCCCAGATCATACTACATTTTCTCCAGACACATAATATAAATTCCAGGTCTTTCTGGCAGAAATTGAAATTGAATGCTGCAAAAGGAAACAGTTTCTAGGAGGATCCATCTGTCTGTGACCCTGATGCCTTCAGCACTTCATTGCTGTTCTGTTAGCAACATAGAAAATGTAGGAATGGATGATATGAAAGAGAATGAAGTAAGCCATGCTTCTTTGTTTCCCTGGGGTTCTCTGTGTACTCCACCCTACACACAATGTGATCCACCAAAATGAGTTTTCTCACAAACAATACAGAAGTTTAAAGGAACAGTAACACCAAAAAATGAAAGTGTTTGAAAGGAATGACAATATATTGTACGTTTGCCCTGCACTGGTAAAATGGGTGTGTTTGCTCAGTGTCGGACTGGGGGTCCTGGGCCCACTGGGACTGTTACATCGGGCCCTCGGGGGCCACCACACAGTGTCGGACTGGGACACCAGGGGCCCACCCAAAGACCTTAGACCAGAGGCCTACTCTCAGTACTATTATTCTTCCTCTTCCTCATATTATAATCTATTAATCCATCTATTAATCCTCTTTGTTCTTGTAGAAATTGGTAATGACCATGAAATAGGCCAAATGTTTGGAAGCAGGAGGGCCCACTGACACCTTGGCCCTGGTATCCCGGTGGGCCAGTTCGACACTGTGTTTGCTTCAGAAACTTTACTATAGTTTATATAAATAAGCTGCTACGTAGCCATGGGGGACAGCCATTTAAGCACAGGAATAAAATTAGAGACCTTTCTCACATATTTCCTAAACAGAAGAACATCAGAGCAGCCTCTTTCTTTCTCCTGACAACTTCCTTGAGTACTTGGTGGTCAGACTGGTGGGAAACTGACCAGCAAGTGGTGCTGTTGGAACAAAATTCATTCATATTAACAGCACATGCATCCCTTAATATCTTGGAATTAAAAGAAAATAAATAATGAATGTAATTTGCAAAAGTTATTAGAATAGCACCCACATCAATTTTATATTCACTTGTTTTAAAGGTTTAATTATCCTTTAAAGTCTCTGTCATGTCTAGAAAACCAAACCACACATCCTTCAAAAGATCAATGTTATTTCTACACATATTATATTTCTGTACACCGTGTCTCCATTCTGTGTTGTGGGTACTGAAGGATACAATTGCTTCAGAGACACTAAAGCTCAAACATACCATAATTAATTGTTTTGGAGTTACAGCCATGTCAGCAAGATATGAGTTAACCTGAATTTTGTAGTGGTGATTGCACATTTTATCCATAAACACCAAAACTCCTGCAGGATGTGGGTCAGGACAGAAATAATAAAATCTGTCTCCTTTTCTATTTTTCATCCTTGGCTTCACACAGTAACTGGAACTGACTAATATTCGATATGGCATCTGAATCCTGGAAATACAATATTTTGTGTACAGGATTTATGACTTAAAAGAAACAAAAATGGGCATGTTTCAATAGGCCTGCGCTGCATATGTATTTTTTGTAGACTGCGTTCGGGAAAATGAGTTCGGGAAATCTCGCTCAATTTAGTCTGCAATTTCAACAGGTTACATGACTGTGATGAATACATGCATGAAAGGTACCTAAGATCAAACACTAATGAGTTGTTTTGTTTCAAAATGAAATGTTGGAAAGACCTTTGCAACATGTAATTTCCTTACCAAAACCTTTATACCCACTACAGATTTATTTTATACCATCATAATAACTCCTGGAATATATTTCAGATAATGTAAAGCACTGCGTATCTTGACAGCGCTATATAAATAAATGATGATGATGATGTAAATGTTAGTTCCTAATAAGATCAAGTGTGAAATACTAATTACCAGATTCAAGATGATGGCAATCTAGTGTCAAATTCAATTTGTAAACTATGTTTAACTACCTCTAAAGTACAAAAACCTGGTGAAAAGCGATCCAAAAGGATTACAGGCGCGAAAGAAATAGATTGTTAATTCCTCGTTACAATCAAACACATATATACCAACAGCACTAGCAATGCCTGACATGTTCCAGGTATTCATAAAAATAAATATTTGACCTAATTAAATGAAATGTAAACAACTTTCCAGTATATCTTCATTAAAAATGTTCAATTGTATTAAAGTTATTTGCAAATGGAATTTCAACTGAAAGCAGCATCTGTCTGCCTTTTCAACTACTTTGAAACAGATGTCACTGTTGCATGCTTCTGCCCAGTCTGTTAATCAGCTGGCTTCTGCTACATTGTTTCAAAAGTCAGAACCACCAGTGCAGAGAATAGAAATACAGAGAGAGAATTTGCTTATAAAAGCAGTTATATATAAATCACTTTAAAACCATTGAAAATGTCTTATTTATGTATTATTGAAAGTCACTTAGAATTATAGTTACTGCCATTAAGTTAAACTGAAGTGATGGACTTAATTATACAGATATGGGATCCGTTATCCGGAAACCCGATATCCATAAAGCTCAGAATTATGGAAAGGCTGTCTCCCATAGACTCCACTATAATCAGATGTTTAAAATTGATATCCTTTTTCTCTGTTATAATAAAACAGTTCCTTGTACTTGATTCAAACTAAGATATAATTAATCTTCATTGGAAGCAAAATCAGCCTATTGGGGTTATTTAATGTTTAAATGATTTCAAGTAGGCTAAGGTATGAAGATCCAAATTATAGATCTGTTATCCGGTCAACCCCAGGTCCCGAGCATTCTGGATAACAGGTCCCATACCTGTACATGGTTTCTAAACTGCAGTTCCATAAATGTTTGTTTTTATCATATTAAAAATACAAAATTTAGTAAATATTCCTCTGGCATGTACAAAGGGAGCAGATACTGACTGAAACTCAGAATATTTATTTTATTGTCTTCCTATTTGATTATACAGTAAATATTCAGTAATAAAACATTACAATTTACATATCTAGTGCTAATAATAATACATTCTATAATCACCTTTTACATGTGCAATAAATATTGTTAAGAGAAAGAGAATGTGGAATTACTGGTGTTTTTATGACACCAATGCTGACAAAATATATGACTGTACAATAAAACGATAAATCAAACAAAGCAAGGTTAAACAAGAAAATAAATCCCTGGTGCAGTCATGCTCCACAAACCATTTTGCTGTAGAAATATTGATCATTATTGGAAATACAAAACAAACTAATACTGCAGAGATGCTAAAACTGTATGCATTATTTCAGGTATATTAAAGCCATTCTTATTAGTTACTGGCCCCTAGTCCACTCAGGGGCTACCTGCTCTACTGCATGCAGTTCTATGTGTGCTTTGCAAATTATTTCTCCACCTGCCCTTAAAGATGTGGTTCATCTTTACATTAACGTTTAGTAGTTATACAATGTCTGATACTAGGCAACATTTCAATAACCCGTAATTTTATATTTATTTTACAGTTGTTTTTAAATGATTTGCCCTTTTCTTCTAACTCTTTCCAACTTTCAAATGGTGGTCACTGCCCCCCCCCCTTAAAAGCTAATTATCTGTAATGCTACAAATGTATTGCTACTGTTACTTTTTACTACTCCTCTTTCTATTCAGACCCTCTCCTTTTTAAATTCCATTAATGCATTGTCGCTAGGTTAATTTGGACCCTAGCAACCAGATTGCTGAAATTGCAAACTAGAAAGCTGCTGAATAATTCAAAAACCAATTGCAAATTGTCTCAGAATATCACTCGCTAGATCATACTAAAAGTTAATTTAAAGGTTAACTACCCCTTTAATGTACAGAGTAGCTGTGATGGCACTGCATTTTCCCACCATTGTGTAGAGATTATAATGAATGGTAATAAAAAGTGCAATGGTACCGGTCTTATTTTCTTCAGCAACCAATCAGCAGTTAGCATCTGTAGCACCTGTTTAAAAGCAAACGTCTTATTGGTTGTTAAATAATTTGGGGAGCATACGAGGAGCAACACACCATAAGGCTGCTAGGAATCAAAAGGATCTGCAACTCATCTTCACTCCCTCATCATTCAGTGCACCATGAACTGGCTGACATGGCACATTGAAAGATGGAATTTGCTAACCTACCTCATTCCTGCACCAATATTCTTAGGCCACCATACACATACCAGTAATGACATGAAACTTATTTTTGTACAATATTATTCGAATGTGTATAGACAGCTTTAGGGCAGAGACACATGCTCAGATTCGGGGAGATTAGTCACCCTGTGACAAATCTCCTCTTCTTCGGGGGAACTAATCTCCCTGAACTGCCTACTGTTGGCTAGAATGTAAATCACCGATGGGATGGCAATCAGTGTGCTACGTTTTCCGAAGTCGTCCGAAGTTGCCTCACGAGCCTTCCGCCGATTTACATTCTAGCCAGTGGGAAGGCAGGGGAGGCAGTTCAGAGAGATTAGTCGCCCCGAAGAAGAGGAGATTTGTTGCCGAGCGACTAATCTCCCCGAATCTGAGCGTGTCTCTGCCCTTAAAGAGGTTATTCACCTTCCTACTATTTTTTTAAAGTTAAATTGTTTTTGGATATTAATTACTTTTTATTTAATATTGACGATTTACTAGTGACAGTTTTTTCTCATTCAGACTGGCCATCGGGTTGTTTGGGCAAATGCCTGGTGGGCCAGGAAGTGAGAGTGGAGCTAGGGAAGCGGAGCCTTAGCTGAGCAGGGGTCAAAGCTGAGCAGGAGCTGAAGCCAAATGGGAGCTGAAGTGGAAGCCGCTGAAAAGAACCGAAGCCACTGAGAATGAACAAGCTGCTGTTTCCTAGAAGGAAGAAGACCACCTGGCAAAATTTAAAGGTGAGTTTCCACTGAACACCAATTTTTTTTTCTTTTTAAATAACTGGCCAGTTTGTTTTTTTTTTAATTGAATGGGGGACCCTGGCCACCAATGTTTGTTTTTTTAATTGAATGGGGGACCCTGGCCACCAATGTTTTTGGTTTTTTTAATTGAATGGGGAACCCTGGCCACCAATGGTTTTTTAACTTGGCTGGGCTGCTCACCAAAGTTTTTTTTCTAAAACTTTTATGGAGGAGAGCCCTCACCAGCAATGTTTCTTTTAGTCTTTTATTCTTTTTAAATCCCTGGCCAGTTTTTTTTTTATTTATTTAATGGGGGACCCTGGCCAACAATGTTTAATTTTATTTTAATGGGGGACCTTGGCTACCAATGTCTTTTTTTAATTCGTTTTATTGGGGGCCCTTACCAGCAAATGCTTTTGTTACTGGAGGGCCGGCCACCAATGTTGCACATTTATATGTGAGCTGCTTTTATTTTTTTGCCAGGGGGGAGTTTTTTACTCCTAGTCTGTCCCTGCCTTTAACTGGGAATGGCAATCATTTGGAAACAGTCGGGGGATTGACCCCTTTTATTATGTCACTAAAATAATAATCATCCTGATGAAGATCCCCCCCCAAAAAGTTGCATTTCTGGTGGCATAATAAAAGGGGGTCAATCCCGACTGCATCATTCTGTGTGTGAGCGGACCTGTTTCCAAACGATTGCTGTTGCTAGGGGACCAGGCCGGGCCAACGAATCAAAGGTGTGTGTTGGAATAATTACATTTCATTTAACTGGGAATGGGGCAGCTCAAGCCTGTAACTGGGTGAGCTGGGGTGGATAGGTAATTGGAAATGTTCCTGAATGTACACAGCTGGTTAGCGTTTAAAGGAACAGTAACACAAAAAAATTAAATCAATGAATGACAATATAATGTAATGTTGCCCTGCACTGGTAAAACTGGTGTGTTTGCTTCAGAAACTCTACTATAGTTCATATAAACAAGCTGCTGTGTAGCCATGGTAGAAATTATAAAAAGCCTATATGGCACAGGTTAAATAGTGGATAACAGATAACACCATTATGTTCTACAGAGCTTATCTGCTGTGTAACCTGAGCCTTTTCTCCTTTGAATGGCTGCCCCCATGGCTACACAGAAGTTTATATAAACAATAGTAAATGTTTCTGAAGCAAACACAGCAGTTTTACCAGTGCAACGCTTTTATTTTTTGATGTTACTGTTCCTTTAATCTCTGTCCCAGCTTTGAGGGGAATAGTAGTGACAGTGGGGTTACCTGTTGCAACAGTGCAAACAACCAATCAGACCCCTTGTTTCATTGTGTATAAGAAGCCTGACTGAACTAAATACTGCCTGCGTTTCAGCCCCAGTACGCACAGGCCCCCTGCTCCACTCATGGGTTAATTTGGCAGAGAGGGAAACTCCAGAACACTCTTCACGCTTTCAGCAATCCATCCCTATCCTGAGAACGCGCAGGCACCTGCACGAGCCCCCGCCTTCCTCTTAACACGCACTAACACTAACGCGCACTCCCATTGGCTCGGCGCCTAAATCCGCCCCTCCCCTCTGGGAGCGTATTAGCCAAGGGCCTTAGAGGCGCGACCCACCCTTCTCCACAGAACATACACACCCTGCACATGGGGAAGGGGCGTGGCGGCAAACTTCGTACCACGTGACGGCAGCTGGCCGCAGAGAAGAGAATAGCAGTAGAGTGGAGATCCTAAGGAGACAGGACGGGCTGGGAGAGAGGGAAACCGGCTGTATATGTAAAGGTACTGCGCGCAATAGTGCTCTGACCCTTACAGGCTCGTGTATAACGTTATAACTATGTACTGCGCCGCGCTAATCTTCCTTGCTACTCACTGCTCTACGGCATCTTTATGTGTGTCTACTGACAGTGACAATACACATATATTGCTGCTCTTCTCTGCTCCTGAATAGAATGATAGCAATATAAAGGGGTTAGATGATAAACGATGCAGGTCTTGTAACCCATAGCAACCAATTAGGAGGTAGTGTTTCTTCGTCATCGTGTTGGTTGCTATGGGTTACTGCGCCTGTGCAAAACTTGCACCTTTAATTGTATTACCCAGAAGTACTTTGTAGGGTCACCAGCGCTTACGCTATAGACATGGCAGTGCCCCTGAAAATGTTACCTTTAGCAGTTGAATTGTCTAGCTGCTCTAGCAGAAGTTTGGCAGCTAAAAGCAAGTGTCTGGTTGCTATGGGTTACTAGACCTGTTGCAAACTTTGCAGTTTTTCTTAAATAACCTTTGGTGCAATACATATAGATGCATCTTTATTCCTCTGCTAGATGTTCCACACCTGCTGACAATATCTATCTATCTATCTATCTAATCTATCTATCTCTCTATCCAGGTATGGGACCTATTATGCAGAATGCTTGGGACCTAGGGTTTTCCAGATAATGGATCTTTCTGTAAATTGGGTCTCCATTCTTCAAGTCTACTAGAAACTCATATAGCCCAATAGGCTGGTTTTGCTTCCAATGAGGATTAATTATATCTTAGTTGAGATCAAGTACAAGCTACTGTGTTATTATTACAGAGAAAAAGGAAATCATTTTTAAAAATATGGAATATTTGGATAAAATGGAGGCTACGTAAAACGGGCGGTCCGTAATTTGGAGCTTTCTGGATAAAGGGTTTCCACATAAGGGATCCCATATCCCGTATGCTCTGGCACTTCATGTTTTTTTTAGTGTACTGACATCTGTTATAAACACTTACTTGATTTATAACCATAAACATACTATTGCTGAGAGTATCTGGTGCAGTTGCTGAACTGCAACTAATCTTTTACAATGGCATGGGGTTCTGTGATTTATAGTTTAGCAGAGTGGCTTAATTTGTATACCTCTTGGTTTATAATCAGAGCATTAATGATCACCCCTGATATAACCTGATCAGTCCCGTACAAAGGCAGAATATGCTCCTCCCATTATACTTTACTGCCTTGATGAATGACATTGAAACAATGGCACGATGATCTATTTGTGGTTTGACTAAATGTGCCGCGATGCCTATAGATCACATTGTCACATAGTGGCCTCACATGATCACTCAAATCTACGGTTCATAATGTCATTTATGTTTATTAACATGGAACAGCACAACTGCAATCACTTATATTTCCTATACATCTTCTGATAGTGACGTAACATCTCGTCCCGCTGCTGACCCTTTCATATATTACATTTGTGCTTTGACAGCTGCCTAATATTTTCCATATGCACTATACATGCTTACAACTGCTTGCCTGCTTAGCATTTTATACTTTGTTCTGTTGACTGCCTTGCATTGTAGTCAGCGTAACAGAACTTCAACATGTCTTGCATATTCTTCCATTTCCAACGATTGCATGCACTCATACTATATTGCGGTAGGTATCTTGCCTTACATGTACATATAGGACACTGTTTCTAGGTTGTAAATGTATATGGTATGGGATCTGTTCCAGAAAGCATCGAATTATGGAAAGGCCCTCTCCCGTAGACTCCATTTTATCCAAATAATCCAGATTTTTAAAAGTTATTTCCTTTTTCTCTGTAATAATAAAACAGTACCTTGTATATCAATTATCCAGAAAAACTAGGGATGCACAGAATCCACTATTTTGGATTCGGCCGAACCCCCGAATCCTTTGTGAAAGATTCGGCCGAATACCGAACCGAATCCGAACCGATTAAATTAGGGGTGGGAATGGGAAATTGTTTTTACTTGTTTTGAGACAAAAAGTCACGCATTTCCCGCCCGACCACTAATTTGCTAATGCAAATTCGAATTTGGTTCGGCCGGGCAGAAGGATTCGAATCCTGCTGGAAAAGGCCGAATCCCGAACCGAATCCTGGATTCGGTGCATCCCTAAGAAAAACCCAGGTCCCAAGTACTCTGGATAATAAGTCCCATACCTGTACTAGCATCTACATCATTATATAATTTATGTATTGATACCAGCCAAACACCCAAACAAATTAGGGATGCACCGAATCCAGGATTCGGTTCGGGATTCGGCCTTTTTCAGCAGGATTTGGATCGGCCGAATCCTTCTCCACAGCCAAACCGAATCCTAATTTACATATGCAAATTAGGGGTGGCGAGGGAAATTGCGTGACTTTTGGTCACAAAACAAGGAAGTAAATTTTTTTCCCATTCCCACCCCTAATTTGCATATACAAATTAGGACTCGGTTCAGTATTCGGCCGAATCCATGGTGAAGGATTCGGGGTTTGGCCGCATCCAAGATAGTGTGCACACAAAGACATTGCCTGTGTACATAGATAGGATTGTACAGGAGCACTGACAATCGCCTAATAAGTAACACATTGGATGCACTACTAGATATATAGATATATAGATATATAGATATATAGATATATAGATATATATATATATATATATATATATATATATATATATATATAAGTCAATTTAGATTACCGGATTTCTTAAATGGTGGATGCGTTGGTCAAGTTTTTACATACACAGTAGTAAATGGACCCGCACTCCAATGTTCTAGTGAAGAAAAGTAATGTGCTTTATTCACAGATGCATATATATATATATATATATATATATATATATATATATATATATATATATATATATATATATATATATATATATATATATATATATATATTTATAAATAGAAGCAACTTAATAATGTACATTAAATGATTTTAAAGTAATATGTAAGTGCTGTTGATAGAAGTATCTGTCTGCCCCTTGTTCTTCTTTGCGCTTAGTTCTGGTTCTGACTATTTAAACTGTGTAGCAGAAGCCAGCTCTTCTCTTGCCAAGACTTCTGTTCACACAGTGCCTAGCATGCTTCTTCACAGGTCTGTTAAGCTGGATTCTGGTATATTGTTTCAGTAGTCAGAAACATTGAATAGCGGGGGGCTGACAGATACAGCTTTCACCCAGTTTAATTGGCATTGCCTACCTTGCACAAGGTCTAGTGTAGGTGCAGTGTGCAACCCCTGGGAGCAAGGGATTTGATGTGCATGAGCCAAGAAGGAATATTTAAAATTATTTCTGCCCCTAGAAGCAAAGAAATGTGCCATGACTGTAACATAGTCATATTTCTCCAATCATTGGATGCTGTGAGATTGGCATAGAATAAAGAGTACTTTAGCACTCACCTCCATATAAGACACTGGCTTTATTTTGTCAGGAGATTGTAGACCAGGGGTGTCCAAACTTTTAACAACGAGGGCCAGATTTGGTGAGGTGAAAATGTGTGGGGGGCTGACCATTGAGCTGACATGCTGGAATGAATTGTGAAACCACTACAATTCATGGTATCTCTCTGTACAGAATATGAGCAAACTTAGGGGAACTGTTCCTGCTGAATTGTGCTTAGTACAGGGGAATATCAATACTGCCATAGTTTTATGGGATCTCTCTGAACAGACAATGAGCAAACTTAGGAGCTGTTCCTGCAGAATTGTGCTTAGTACAGGGGAATATCTATACTGCCATAGTTTTATGGGATCTCTCTGTACAGACAATGAGCAAACTTAGGAGCTGTTCCTGCAGAATTGTGCTTAGTACAGGGGAATAACTATGCTGCCATAGTTTTATAGGATCTCTTTGTTCAGACTATGAGCAAATTTAGGGGACTGTTCCTGCTGAATTGTGCTTAGTATGTTTAAACTTGCAGCAGTGGGTGTAATGAGGGAAATGGGATCTTTTTCCCCTCACTCCTGAGATGTGCGCGAGAGAGAGCAACTAGCATCAAAGCTAATGTGATGATCATCAGTGTGTACACCACGTGCATTATTTTTATTATACTGTGCCTGTATATTACATATATGAACTTGTAATGACACTGGATGCCGTGCTGATTATGTGGAGCTAATTTTGCTGCTTAATCATTCAGAAAGGACATTTTGGAGAGAGAGAGACAATGCAGATTACACCCAACATACGGTGCCACCCCCAGACTATTTGGTAACCTGGCTAAAGATGTGCAAACTCCTCCCTCTCTGGAGGGGTTTGTAGTTCATTCAGATTTGGAAAGAAACAGGTTGCCAGTCTTGGGTACATATTCCTGCTTACATTCATGGTTAAAGTGGAACCTTTTACTATAAAGTACACTTTTATTACACAAAAGTACCCTTTTATTACCCAAAACAGATTTTTCTTCATCACATAACTTACGTATTCCCATAAAAACTTGGCTCCTGTACAACACAGTACACAGAGAGCACAGTAGTGTTATACATCCAAGTTATTTATTCATGCATATTTACAATCAGTAGAGATTAGGGAACAAATTATAAATAAGAGTCTATGAGGCATTTATGGACACACAATTTGTAGACAGCCCCAGCATAGGAAAAAGCTGCCATCAGAACTATGTTTTTGGAGTTCATATCAGTTGTCATTGGATAGCACAGAATTACATTTAGACATATGCTGCTGACTGCACTGATATATAGCCATATGGGATGTGTATTCAGTGGGGGGGGGGGGGAGAGAGAGTGCGTGCATGTGCGTACTGGAGTCCCGTAGTATCGCAACAGTCTTCTCACTTTACCTCACAATTGCGCCGGACGTCACAGGGCCCCGTACAAGCGGTTGGCTGGTGATCTTTTTTTCAGCAGGGGGGCATATTTTTTTCTCCATGATGGGCCGACCCTTCAGCTACCCGGGCCCTGATTGGTGGGAGAGCAGAAAACCAGCCTGTTTACTGGGTAATCCGGCCCTGGCTGCGGGCCAATCAAAAATCGACCACGGGCCGCAGTTGGCCCATGACCCGTAGTTTGGACACCCCTGCTGTAGACTGTGTGAATCACCTCACAGATGGTGAGATATGGTTGTTCAATTTGTCTCTTGTATCCAATTAAAGGGGTTGTTCACCTTTCAACACTTTTTTCAGTTCAGTCGGTTTCAGATAGGTCATCAGAAATAACAACTTTTTCCAATTATTTTTAGGGATGCACCAAATCCAGGATTCAGTTAGGAATTCGGACTTTTGCAGCAGGATTCGGCCGAATCCTTCTGCCCGGTCGAACCAAATATGCAAATTAAGGGCGGGGAGAGGAATTTCGTGACTTTTTGTCACAAAACAAGGAAGTAAAAAAAATGTTTTCCCCTTCCCACCCCTAATTTGCATATGCGGGATTCGGTTCCGTATTCGGCCAAATCTTTTGCAAAGGATTCTGGGGTTCGGCCGAATCCAAAATAGTGGATTCGGTGCATCATTAATTATTTTCTATTTGTGACAGTTTTTCTAATATTGAAGTGTACAGTTCCTTTTTTCACCTCCTAAAGCAGCTCAGGGGGGGGGGTCGCCGACTCTTTAAATGTTTTTAATTGATACATTTAGTTGATACTTTGGTAATCTTTGTCCCTGCTGAGCAGAATCTCTGAGCTTTATTAAAGGCAGCTGTTAGAATTGATACAATAGTGGCTAATATTCGACAGATACTGCTGAGAAATGTATCAACTAATTGTATCCACTAAATGTAACAAATCATAACAGTTCAGATGCTCCTGGATCACTGAGCTGCCAGACTGAGACACTAGAGACAGGAACATTAAACTTCAATTTTAGGAAAGATAAAAGATGCAAAGCCATTGGAAAATGTCTTTGTTTATGATGAACAACTCAACTAAAAAAGTGTTTGGAAGGTGAACAACCCCTTTAAGAGTTAGTATAAAGAGAAGAATTTGAGTTGGTAATCGGACACTTGGCCGGAACTGGTGGATCGATTCCCTGCCCTGGTCATTAAATACGCGGAAAGAAATAAGAGCTAAATGGCACTTGTGAAAAGTTCCCTTTGAGCCAGAAAGTTTATCAGAAATACATGTTGCAGTATTCTAGTATTTCTGTAAAACCCTGCACTCTGGTCTGGTTACCCTGTATCAGGGGCGTAGCTATAGAGGAAGCAGACCCTGCGGCTGCAGGGGGGCCCAGGAGGTATAGGGGCCCCATGAGGCCCTAATTCATATACAATTTCAATAAATATTGGAGAAACAAGTCAACCTCTAAACATTTTGGGGGCCTGAAAAATAATTTGCTTTGGGGCCCAGTAATATCTAGTTACGCCACTGCCCTGTATGTTTATACTGGGCTGGGAACTCACCCTTAATAGCAGGGATTTAAATGTCAGTGTTATTTTTTTAAAATTACATAAAGGATGAAACTCATCCCCCTTCCCGAGGGGATTTTCTTCGAATGGGTGGGGAAAGAGACCTAACGTTCCACACCTCCATATAATGAAATGTTTTGTGCGGCACATGGTGCTGGATGCTCTACTTCTCTCTTTTTATTTTATAGAGGATGTAAAGAATGTCAGCAGCGAGCCGACAGGGACATACATATATGTATTTACTCTGCAAGAATTCAAGAGCCTGTCTAGATTTTACAAGTTACTCTTATATTACAGACAATGACATCATGTGCATGAATAGAGCATCACTCAAAACTCCTATAAATGTGAGAACATGGGTTTGTGTTTCAGTGTTTAACAGTGGAAAAGGACAGCAGGGGGTTTGGAAGATGAGTTGGTATTTCTTAAAAGTACTCTTTGAAAGCATATGTTGTATGTGAAGGGTGTGCTACCCCTGGGACATCTTATTTTTTGTTGAAATGAAATGCTCTGCCTTATCTCCTGTTCTAAGATTATGGATTGTGGGGAGGTGAGAGCATTCAGGGGTGACAGGGCAGGAACAGACTACTATCATGCCCATTGAAGTGCCTTAGCCTCCAGTATGATCCATTCATTGGCCCCAGGAGACTGCAGATCTATCATCTCAGCCCTCTGGTTGCTAGCAACCATGCACTGATTTGAATAAGAGACTGGGATATGAATAGGAGAGGCCTGAATAGAAAGATGAGTAATAAAAAGCAGCAATAACAATACATGTGTAGCCTTACAGAACATTTGTTTTTAGATGGGATCAGTGACCCCCATTTAAAAATGAAATAATTAAGACCAATTTCAGAGTTTCTTAGAATTGGCCATTCTATAACATACTAAAAGTTAACTTAAAGGTGAACTGCCCCTTTAATGTAAATCTGTCCCAGCTAACCACCAACTAGCTAGCCTGCCTCCTTTTTCTGAACATGGTTCGGAGTCCAAAAGCAGAAAACAGGACTAGATACCGGTTCTGAAGTCCTCAAACTTTTATTTAAAGAGAAAAACTAATTTTTCTATGATGTAGAGAGTAGCATTTTGAACCAGTTTTATTTTGTCTTTTTTTTTCTATTCTTTGTAGCATTTGAGTTATCACTTATATACGTTTTTCGTTCTGTTTAGAGTGTACTCTTTGCTTCCATTATGTAAGATTAATAGGAAAGGGTTTGAAGTGAAATGGAATTTATGGAAATAAAACTCTTAAAGCAATTGTTCAGTATAAAAATAAAAACTGCATAAATAGACAGGCTGTGCAAATTAGAAAATGTTTCTAATATAGTTAGTTATCCATAAATGTAATGTATAAAGGCTGGAGTGACTGGATGTCTAACATAATAGCCAGAACACTACTTCCTGCTTTTTCAGCTCTCTTGGTTTCCACTGATTGGTTACCAGGCAGTAACCAATCAGAGACTTGAGGGGGGGGGCACATGGGCCATAACTGTTTGCGTTTGAATCTGAGCTTCATGCTGAAGATCAATTGCAAACTCACTGAACAATTATGTCTCATGCGGCCCCCCCTTCAAGTCGCCGACTAACTCAGAGTTAGAGAGCTGCAAAGCAGGAATTGTTCTGGCTATTATGTTAGACATCCAGTCACTCCAGCCTTTATACTTTACATTTTTGGCTAACCAACTATATTAGACACATTTTTTAATTTGCACAACCTATCTATTTGCCCAGTTTTAATTTTTACACTGGACTGTTCATTTAAAGTAGAACATAATCCTGTAGAACATAGTGCTACATTATTATCTCCCCACATGAGCATGCACATAGGAAGCTGTTCCAGTTGAAGCTACAATTGTGCATACGTCATGTCAGGGATCACAATAAAAAGGCCAGAATCAGCGTGATAAATCTCCGGCAAACTCAGCTCTGCCTATTTTGCAATTTCAGCCATGAAACATAATTACTGTTTAGATAGAATCCAGTGGTGAAATTCAGGAATGAGGAGCAGACTTGGGTTCATTCTTCTTTGATAATCTTCTTCCTGGGTGTCAAATCACTATAGCATGTTAAATTTCAGACTGGAGAGACCCAAAAATTATACTGTAGTTAAAAAAATTTAAAAAAAGTTGTTGCAAGTCAGTTGCAGATGGGATAACTGTTTCCAATATGACATTTCAAGTGGACTACCTGTTTAATTGCTGTGGCCTCTGCTGAGACTGAAACAGATAATGTCATATTTGCTTTCGTGTTAACTAACCATTTAAGTAAGTCTTGTTAATGTAGGCATTCCTTCTCCCAACCCAGGCAAGTTTCTGAATATATTGTTTCCATGTGAACCTGTCCTCAGTACTTCAACACTCACTGATCTTTTATTAGTGATGCACCAAATCCACTATTTTGGATTCGGCTATTACCCCTGAATCCTTCACAAAAGATTCTGCCGAATACCAAACCGAATCCTAATATGCATATGCAAATTAGGAGTGGGAAGGGGAAAATTTTTTACTTCCTTGTTTTGTGACAAAAAGTCACGTGATTTCCCTTCCGCCCCTAATTTGCATCCGAATCCTGCTGAAAAAGGCAGAATCCTGGCCGAATCCTGAACTGAATCCTGAATTCGGTGCATTCCTATCTTTTATAAAATTGTATAGAATAAGTATACCCCATACATTAACATGTGTAAATGCATTGGGCTATATTTATCAAAAAGTGAAGAACAGTCCTCTAGAGTGAAATTCCGCCACTGTACATTAATTTTTATGAGATTTTTAAAAGAATATTTATCAATGGATCAAAGTTCATCCTTTGATAAATACGCTTTTCAAAATCCCACAGAAATGGGATTTCACTATAGAGTACCTAACTTTACTTTTTGATAAATATACCCCATTGGGTTATGAGAAATGCTCATTTTCCTGATTATGTGTTAATTAGAAAATATTGTGTCTTTTGGCTACTGATACAGTATTTCAACAAGCACAGCAATCTGTGAGCTTTTTGGTTGTGGAGAAAGCTGCCACCTGAAAAAATATTTGGTTTTATACTGCAGCCCTAAATGTCTATTACCAAAACTATCATCATCATTTATTTATATAGCGCTGTCAAGATACGCAGTGCTATGCCAATGAATCCATAATGCATAAATAATTATTCAAGCATCAAACAAAAGTGTCCGTGGGTTAGATCAGATCACAGGAGCAGAATATAGGCGGTTGGATTTAGGGCGGCATCAACCAACTGATCCAAAGGTACTTTTGGCCAGACATCGAACTAGGAAGCTCATTGGAGGGCCTCATGCACTGACCGGCAAACTGTAAACCGACTTAATTTGTCGGCAGCTTATGTCGCCACTTGTATGGGGACCTTTACTCATTTACGGCCAGCTACCAGCCAGGGAAACGTTGCAGTGACATGAACCAGGAATTGTCACAGATGGCTTCTCTGTGGTTATGGATTTTTGTGTTTTTAGTGGCAGTAATGATATGTTACTGGATGTTCGCCACCTAAAACCTACCGAACTGATTCATGACCATTCCATGCCCTGTGATATACAGTAGAGTTCTTCTTCTTTTATTGATATTCTTTAGTGCCATCAAGTCGGTTTCAACTTCTGGTGATGGTAGGGATTATTGTTCTGTGTTCTTTTCAGTGGCATGCTCCTCTGTTTTCTGAATCTATACCCCTTTGTAAATAAAACAATTAGGGGGTTATGTAATAAAAGATGCAATGTTTGCTGCATGTCTAATCACCTATATCAGCCAATTGGCAGGTAGCATTTACTGGTCTCCTGTCTCATTGATTGCTATGGGTTACTCCACCTGGACTATATGTAATGTATTATTTGTGTGGTTACAATGAGTGGTGTTAATTCACAATAAGGGCAAGAATATTAAATAATATATTTCAATTCACTTTTTACACTATATTTGGTGGTGTAAATATTTTACAACACCTTTATAATTGTACCCCTCAGTGCCAGTGCCGTACAACTCATGGATAACCCAACTCTCTCCTAACAGTACAATTTCATTTTAAATTAGTACTAGAGATATGAGCATTTCTTATCAATGTTTCTTAGGATTCTTGGGGGGGGGGATGTTATATCACGTGTGAGCGAATATTGTGTTGAAGTGATGCTGACAGCAGCATGAAAAGTCCCATTAATTGGCTTTTATATAACCCAGAGTTAGGAAGACTAGCGACCGTATTTTTCAATAAAATATTATTTTCTGTGTTTAATATATTTTAATTTCAAGCATGTTTTACTTAACTTCAGAGCAATACAATATATTTGACTAATGTATCAAAGTTGTCTAAATTGAAGGGTTGGCCAAAGAAAAGCTTGTACATGAAACTGAAGATGTCTTTGCTGATGCTCAATTCCCAATCTTTTGTTTCATTTACTGTTTATCTTAACCAGACCTGACCATTCTAATCTTAGTTTGTGGTCTTCCCTAACTCTTTCTCTGTGTGTTAAAGGAGAACTAAACCCTAAAAATGAACATGGCTAAAAATGCCATATTTTATATACTGAAGTTATTGCACCAGCCTAAAGTTTCAGCTTGTCAATAGCAGCAATGATCCAGGACTTCAAACTTGTCACAGGGGATCACCATCTTGGAAAGTGTCTGTGACACTCACATGCTCAGTGGGCTCTGAGCAGCTGTTGAGAAGCTGAGCTTAGGGGTTGTCACAAATTAGTAAAAAATGAGGTTTCTCTGTAATATAAGATGATGCTACAGGGCTGAAATTCTCATGCTAATTGCACTGGTTTCTGTGCTGCCATGTAGTAATTATCTGTATTAATTATCAGCCTTATATTGTGACATTTATATTCTATGTGTACTGTATATTGTGAGTCAGTCCCTAAGCTCAGTAAGTGACAACAGCACAGAAAATGTGCAGTGAATCAGCAGAAAAGAAGATGGGGAGCTACTGGGGCATCTTTGGAGACACTGATCTTTACTGCTAAAGGGCCGCGGTTGCCTTGGGCTGGTACAGAAGCCAAAAACAATAATGTACAACATTTCTAGCTACTTCTTTAGTTAGGCTTTAGTTCTCCTTTAACATAATTCTGGAGTATGAATTATGTCAACACACTGAATGAGGCAGAGGTTCATGATATCCCTTTCTCTAACACTCCACCAAACCTGATTTCTGGTTGGTTCAAGAACTTTTAGAACCCCCAAAGGCTATTGGTAAGCACCAGTCTTGGCATCTGAGTTTTGTGTAATACCTACTGTACACTAAAGCTGTATAGCCTTAGTGTACAGTAGGTATTACACAAAACTCAGATGGTTGGTCCATATTGCTGTATTGAAACTTTTGTGTTTATAAATGATCCCCAGAAATGTGGTCACTGGCTTGTTTGCCTCCAAAAGATGTTATTGCACTGAAGCTGTCTGCCTTAGGCAACCAGGCACTATATAAGCTTGTCATCTGATGGACGTGTTTTTAATTTAGATTTACTTCTAATACACATTTCTATATTTTTGTATAAAAATGGCAATCAATCCTGGTCTTTGTGGTAAAAATAAAATCAAATATAATGTATCTAATATATCAAAACCAAATTAATAGACAGAGTAAGCTTGGATTCAACCCTTGCCTGTAGGGCATAATTCTGTGTAAACAGTGAGTAGCTTGTATAAGAATAACTATATTATTATATATGATTTTTGCATTAGAGAAGGCACTGAAATGCTTTTCTCTCTGTATCTGAAGGGGAAACCCAATATGTAAAAGTAGAAAAGGTCACAGCATGAACTTAATCGCTCTCTGTCAAAAAATATTTTATAATTGTATATATTAAAGCTGGGCCAAAACCTACTTTTTGCTACAAATGCTAAGTAAAGTCTCCTAAATCAGAAACATGCAAAACTCAACATGCTGTATTAAAGAATTAAAAGTAACCATTTCCCTTTAAAATTTCTTTAAATGTTTTTTTTTATGTGACGCTGAGCTTTACGTCAAAGGCTTAATTAACTCCACAACCTAATTTGCTTTCAATATAATTTTGCAGGGTTTCTGATATTACTTATAACTCCCTATGGGCCTAGGCTAACCTCTGTTATGGATCCATTAAATACAAATGTTTGAAACTCCACATAACTATGTGTATGGACTCTGAAAACACTGTGTTTTGGCTTAGCAAGAGAGTGATGGGCTTAAGCAACCTGTACATAAAATTATTTTCAAATGCTGGCATCTATGCAATAACTATGGGAAGAACTCCTCCCTCTAGGAAAGGATTATTTTGAAGCTTAAATCGCTGAACTGTAAGTAAAAATTGCTCATGGCTGAGTGCTTATGCCAGTGTATGGCATATAAACATGCGATTTAACAAACAATAAAAATGTGTATAGGATCTTATAAGAAGCATGGGAGCATGAAATACATTTTTAGTTCTCTTCTTAGGTTGAGATTGATATTATATATCATGTGCAGCCTTTTAAAATAGATCCTTATATTTAATATACAGTAGAAAGAAGTGGGGAAAAAAGACATCTGAAGCTGACACCAAGATACAGAGAAGACTGATAATGTGGTCTGGTCTCTGCATCTTGTTGATAACGTATATTAATAACTTATCAACAGAACCTACCTATGAGTAAGTGCCCCAGTAGGTGTGAAACGTGTTAGGCGGTTATCTATATGTCCTTATAAATTATTTGAACTTTTAAACATAATTTTTGATCTTTACTTTCTGAGAAAACTCACAACTTTTTGCTGTTTTCCCACAAGCTACAGACCCATGTAGAACACTGGAGTTGGGATTCGGCAGTACCATACTGGTTCACCCAAAGTTTGTCTGGGTACTTGTATACAGGTATGGGATCCCTTATCCGGAAACCCGTTATTTATAAAGCTCCGAATTATGGGAAGACTGACTCCCATATACTCCATTATAATTAAATATTATAAATATTATTTCCTCTGTAATAATAAAATAGTACAGGTATGGGACCTGGGGTTTTCTGGATTATGGATCTTTCTGTAATTTGGATCATCATACCTTAAGTCTTATACAAAACCATGTAAATTAAATAAACCCAATAAGGATTAATTATATCTTAGTTGGGATCAAGTACAAGGTTATGTTTTATTATTACAACAAAAAAAGTTTTAAAAATTGGAATTATTTGGATAAAATCGAGGCAATGGAGATGGCCTTTATGTAATTCGGAGCTATCTGTATAATGTGTTTTTTCCGTATAAAGGATCCCCTACCTGTACCTTGTACTTGATCCCATCTACGATATAATTAATGACAGCAGAACCAGCCTATTGGGTTTATATAAAAGTTTACATGATTTTCCATTAGACTTAAGGTATAAAGATCCAAGTTATGGAAACATCCCTTATTTGGAAAATCCCAGGTCTCGAGTATTCTGTCTACTAGAAAATCATGTAAACATTGAATAAACCCAATAGGCTGGTTTTGCTTCCAGTAACAATTAATTACATCTTAGTTTGGATCAAGTAAAAGGTACTGGTTTATTGTTACAGAAAAAAAGGAAATCATTTTTAAAAATTTGGATTATTTTGATAAAATGGAGTCTATGGGAGACGGGCATTTCATAATTTTGAGGTTTCCGGATAAGGGTTCCCTACCTGTACTCTAATTAATGTGGCAGATTTGTGCTAAAATGAAAACTGTTACAAGAACCATATGAGAACATACAACCTGTGTATTTGTATCTTTACAGGAAAGTCACATCTCTGCCGCCACACTGTAGGAAGTTTCCAAGCAATTATAATCACAAAACATTTCATCAGCTATTTACAAGTCTATGACCTCTGTGTTTCTCTAAAATCCCATGTAGGAGAAACATTTACTTAATCAGCGATGCCCAAACGATACATTTTCCTTTGGAATTCACAGTATAATAATTTAGCATGCAAACGTGGACATGATCAGCAAATACAGTTGTATAATACCTATCTGTAGGGACAATGATGTCCTAATTACAATACACAAAAAGCAACATTTGATTTAGTGTTTGTTTGTGGTGATGATTTTTTTTTTGGGTGGAATTGCCACTATCCTTAATATTTGTATTTCCTTTACATGCCAACATCTTTAGCCGTATCTGTAGAACAGTATGCAAGGCATTATTACCATGTGAGGTCTTGATGAAAAGAGCTAATACTAGGATTGATTGGTAGACCCAGATTTTTGTGTCTGAAAACTTTTTAAACATTGGATAAATTAATTTCCCCTGGAGTTTTTGATTTTAGTGATCAGTGGCAATGTGACATGCTACACTATCACTATCCTGGCAATTACCCAGCGTAATTGATCCATGGCATAAATAAACCCCAGACTGTTGCGTATCTTATTGCATCTCTATAAAACAAAATTCTCTGCTCTTCCTGAAGTGATTAGCTGAACCGTTACAGAGCTAAGCACAACCTGATAGGGGTGATAACCTTATTTTAAGGATCTCAGAGAAGAAGAGAAACAAATGGAGTGTTAATACGTAAGCACAGTTCTAAAAACATCCTTATGTGTTTGTTATGGTCCTACTTTTTTCTTGTTTTCCCTACACAATTTCTCCTTCTGGTCATTATGAAGCAATAGATATGTATAGGTTAACTACTTATCAGTGTGTATGTTTGAGTTAGAGGCATATTTATCAAAGGTTGAATTTCAAATTCATGTGAGTTTTTAAAAACCAAGTAAAATCTATTAATAAAATCGAATTTTTAAATCTCTGATAAATTGAATCTACCCGAAAACTCAAATTCGATTCAAATTAGACTGGAATTTAAAATACTCGATTAGAGTTTTTTTCTCAGAAATGTCAGGAAGGCTGCAAACAACTCGAAAATTGATACCTGGGACTCTTCCATTGACTTAAGTATCAATTTGGCAGGTTTTAGGTAGAGAATAGTCGAATTTGAGTTCTTAAAGGGCCAGAGTATGATAAATCTTGAAAATCAAATTAACATATTTAAAAACTCGAATCGAGTTTGAATAACTCCCTAGTCACCGTTTTGACCATAAAAAAAAATTGGAAAATTTTAATTTTCAATTCGACCCTTGATAAATCTGCCCCTTAGTGTTAGGGCCACATGGGGGTTGAAATACGCTAGCATCCAGGAGCGATGAATCAGCTTCTACGTGAACAGACTTCATCAGATTTTGCCTCAAAATGAATAGATTTGAGGTTCTTTGCTGAAATCCACGAGTCTGTTCATGCCAAAACCGATTTATTGCAGAAAAGTGAGGAGGCTACTGCCCACGGTAGGAGCTGAAATCAACCGTGTTATTTCAGATGGCCGATTTTGGCCCCCGTGTGGCCCTAGTCTTAAAGCTGTTTGTTATTTATATGACTTTTAGGGTTGGGGCGAAAAGATCCCATTTTCTCCGGGACCTAGTCTTGGGAATAGGGAGGACTTAATATATATGTTTCAAGGGCATTTTATATTATAATATTTATATGCATCAGGCTTGTAAACCAGGAATGTCACTCATTGAGCATGTATTTTATCTTGTTGTATTCCCCACCCCAGGAGTGAATTGGCACAGCCTCATATTCTTTAACTTCAGCATTGGCTGGTTACATTTTATTTTATTATATATATGTAAGAGCTTTGCCATTTATAGGATCATAGTAAGTTATGTCTATGCATAGCCTCTCTCTGAGAAAATAACTAGTATAAAGTTTTGAGAAAGCAGGATGTGAAATTCAGCGTGGAATAGAACAACTAACTTTCTGATTATTTTAAACAATATGAAATAACTATGGCTTCAGTTAGTACAGGAAAGGGTTATCTCTCTGTTCTTTCACTCTGTAACTGGAAAGGGAAAAAATAATCTGTCTCTTTCAGATTAAACTGGAAGAGGAAGAAACCGAGTATCTCTGTGAGATTGTACAGGAAAGGAATGAAACAATGTATTTGTATACTGGAAAGAGAAGAAACAATTTACCTATGTGAGATTATAGTGGAAAGGGAAGTTCTATTTTGACAATATGATCATTCATAGCAAAGATCAATTGACAGACTCTCCATGTGTCTAAAGTCGCCAGTTAGCTACCAGTGTTATATCATTCTTTGTCTCTTTTGTATTGTTGTTGTTGTTGGCATTGATTGATGTGAGATATCAGGGCTGTTGTGATTAGCAAATCTCACCCATTTCCCAAAAATACATGGAAATTAGTAAAAGACATTAAAGTCAATGAGTGTTTTTCACAGTGACCACATAACTTTTTTTCTTTTTTTAAATTTTTTTCCCCACAATATTTGGCACAAAATGTCACTCATCACTAATTAGGGGGTCAATTATGACCACAAGTGCATTGGTCTAAGTGCAATTTTGATGGCAATTGCCATTTTCCCCCCACAGTGCCAAATTTTCCCCATGGTTTCAGCAACATTTCAATTGGTTCAATTTCCAATGTTCTAATCTAATGTTCAGTGTGAGATTGACTCGTGCACCCTATTCTTTCAGCACAACTGAGCTGTGGCAATGGATGCAGGCTGCTGTGAGAGCCCCGGAGTTTGTTTCATTCAGTGTTGGCTGTAGTTCTAGGGTTCTCCTCAGTCAGTAGGCACAATTGAGTAAAAATCAGAACAGGAGGAAGGCAGCGGGGCTGAACTCAACCATACAGAAGTGGAAGGAGCACATGTTGTTGACACAAGTACCTTTAGGTTGTGGCAGAGGTTGCAGATCTGTGGAGAAATGCATGCCTAATAATTTGCTCCTCCGATGTTTTTTTGATCAGCAGAGAAGCCCAAACTGAGATCTGGGTCTGGCCCCAGCCTTAATGAATGGGATTTTTTGCTCAACTAGTAGTTTTTAAGTTAGCACTTTTCCACCTCTTTTCAATAATGCAGTGCATGTGTCCAGTGGTCCAGAGGGGGGTCAGCTGGTTGATGAAAACAAAATAAAAGCGCAGATTCTGAACTCATATTTTTCATCTGTCTACACAAATGAGGAACCAGTAAGTGAAGGTTTCCTTCTTAACAGTACCAATTCTAGTAATACAACTAATGATGCATGGTTCACACATGATGAAATTCAAAAGAGACTAGAACATGTTAAGATTAACAAAGGTCCGGGCCAGATGGTATTCATCCCAGGGTAATTAGCAAGCTTAGCTCTGTGATTGCTAAACCTCTTTACTTAATTTTTCAGGATTCATTGAGATCTGGCATAGTGCTGAGAGACTGGCGAATTGCTAACGTGGTGCCTCTATTCAAAAAAAGATCCCGTTCTCAGCCTCAAAATTATAGGCCAGTTAGTCTGACGTCAGTGATAGGAAAGCTTTTCGAAGGGTTAATAAAGGATAAGATACTGGACTTCATAGCAAATCATAATACTATGAGTTTGTGCCAGCATGGTTTTATGCGTAATAGATCTTGCCAGACTAACTTAATTTCTTTTTATGAGAAGGTAATTAGAGACCTCGATTCTGGGATGGCAGTGGATGTGATTTACTTAGACTTTGCTAAAGCTTTTGATACAGTGCCACACAAAAGGTTACTGGTTAAATTAAGGAATGTTGGCCTGGAACATAATATTTGTACCTGGATAGAGAACTGGCTAAAAGATAGACTACAAAGAGTGGTGGTAAATGGAACATTTTCTAATTGGACCAGTGTTGTTAGTGGAGTACCGCAGGGCTCTGTACTAGGTCCCTTGCTTTTCAACTTGTTTATTAATGACCTGGAGGTGGGCATTGAAAGTACTGTTTCTATTTTTGCAGATGATACTAAATTGTGCAGAACTATAGGTTCCATGCAGGATGCTGCCACTTTGCAGAGTGATTTGTCTAAATTGGAAAACTGGGCAGCAAACTGGAAAATAAGGTTCAATGTTGATAAATGCAAGGTTATGCACTTTGGCAAAAATAATATAAATGCAAGTTATACACTAAATGGCAGTGTGTTGGGAGTTTCCTTAAATGAGAAGGATCTAGGGGTCTTTGTAGATAACACGTTGTCTAATTCTGGGCAGTGTCATTCTGTGGCTACTAAAGCAAATAAAGTAGTATCTTGCATAAAAAAGGGCATTAACTCAAGAGATGAAAACATAATTATGCCTCTTTATAGGTCCCTGGTGAGGCCTCATCTGGAGTATGCAGTGCAGTTTTGGACTCCAGTCCTTTAAGAGGGATATAAATGAGCTGGAGAGAGTGCAGAGACTACGTGCAACTAAATTGGTTAGAGGGATGGAAGACTTAAATTATGAGGATAGACTGTCAAGGTTGGGGTTGTTTTCTCTGGTAAAAAGGCGCTTGCGCGGGGACATGATTACACTTTACAAGTACATTAGAGGACATTATAGACAAATAGCAGGGGACCTTTTTACCCATAAAGTGGATCACCGTACCAGAGGCCACCTCTTTAGACTAGAAGAAAAGAACTTTCATTTGAAGCAACGTAGGGGGTTCCTCACAGTCAGGACAGTGAGGTTGTGGAATGCACTGCCGGGTGATGTTGTGATGGCTGATTCTGTTAATGCCTTTAAGAATGGCTTGGGTGATTTTTTGGACAGACAGAATATCAAAGGCTATTGTGATACTAAGCTCTATAGTTAATATAGGTATGGGTATATAGAATTTAATTAAAAGTAGGGAGGGGTATGTGTATGGATGCTGGGTTTTCATTTGGAGGGGTCGAACTTGATGGACTTTGTCTTTTTTCAACCCAATTTAACTATGTAACTATTTAACTATGTAACGCTCCAATCGGCTTTCTAAATCTCCAGTTTATGACACCGCACCATGCAATGGTTCCAAAATTTAAAAAGCCTTTATTTGAGACATGGTTTTATGATCTTTAACATCATTTAGTCTGTAATTTTCTCCCTCTCATTGAGTAAGTGTTAAGGGCTTTGATGGGGTAGGATATTGGAGTCTGATTAGAAAAGATTAAATTAAATAGTGTGCAGGTCAGGTAAAAAATGGCATTTTGCCTGAACTCCACAATATTTTTCCATTCGTCACAAGAATATTGGTCAACTAAACCTTTATTTCAGATTTTGAACAATCCAATAAAAAACCCAAATGCCAGATTCGGTTCAGGATTCAGCCATATCCAAGCCTTTTTTTAGCAGGACTCTGCTGAATCCAAGAGCCTGGTTGAACTGAATATTTCTATTTCAACCCATGTGCCAGCATATTCTGACAGTGCTGCGAGTTCATTTTTTGGTTTGGTATTCAGCCTAATCCATTCGGGGATTCGTCCAATTACCGAAGTTTTCAGTGCATCCCTTGATAAAAATAATGTCATACTTAAAAAATATGTTGACATTAAAACAATTTATGTATGGAGGCTTTTTTCGAGCCTAACATACACTGCCTTGCAGAATGGTAAAACAATATCAGTGTAAAACTGTGGGGGGGCTGTCCTTTTTGGGGTACTCAATGATTAAAGCTCCTATTATGGCCCCTTGCTGTTGCAGCAAGCTTTTGTACGCCTTCTGTCTTATTAAAGAAACTTGCTTTCCAGGTCATGCGGATCCTGTTTTTATGGTTTGAATGCATATATTACTCCTAAAATGAGTTTACGCTTCAGTGGGTTTCAGTGTAAATTTGCATTTTCATTGTGGTTTTTCTCTGCTTCATGAATACTCGTATGTTTGGAACAAATTTGCCATACAGATGGGAATAACTCAAAGCTTTATTAACTTGTCAATCTGCATGCACTGATTACATGAAGAAGAATGGTTCAGTTCACACGAGGAGATTCAGGGAGATTTTGTAGCCTGGCAACTAATCGCCTTGTCTTCTCAGCGACAATCTCCCTGAGCTGCCTCAGCGTGTTTTCCCATAGGCTATAATGAAAAGTCGCCTGCGCTAAAGCACACATGGCGATGCGTTTTCCATAGTCGCCCGAAGCACTGAGGCAGTTCGGGAGACTGTCGCTCAGAAGACGAGGTGATTAGTCGCCAAGCGACAAAATCTCCCAGAATCTCCTCGTGTGAACTAACCCTTAGTGGAATGGGACTGATCATAGTGTTCCTCTTATAGGAGAGATATAATCAGTGACTTAGTGGGAGGTTTGCTATTTTAATTTGCTGTAACTTACATTAAAAAATTGAACTAATCTGATCTGTAACTGAACTTGCAAACTAGAGTAGAATAACTTCCCCCATCAGTTTAGAGGTCAATTTTCAAATTCATGTGAATTTTTTTTTTTAATTTGAATTTACTCACAATTCAACTGGGAGGTTATTTAAGAAAAAGGAAGGCTATTACCATCTCCAAAGAGCTCAACGGACCTCTGCCATTGACTTGTACATGAACTCAGCAGGTTTTAGGTGGCGAATATTCCAATTAGGACTGTTTCCATGGTCGAGTTGTGATAAATCTCACATTCAAATTTACATTTACAATAGGGGGATTAAAATTTGAATGTGTGAATTTTGAGACTCTCAAATTCAGATTTACTATTTGACCCTTGATGAAGCTGCCCCATATTGTGCTATTCTTTTAAAATCTGTAGAGAGCATTTTGGTTGAGGCTAGGGATGCACCGAATCCACTATTTGGGATTCGGCCGAATCCTTTGTGAAAGATTTGGCCGAACCGAATCCGAATTTGCATATGCAAATTAGGGGCAGGAAAGGAAAAAGTGGAAAAAATTCTTCTTTTATGACAAAGTCATGTCATTTCCCTACCGCCCCTAATTTACATATGCAAAATAGGATTTGGTTCGGCCATGCACAAGGATTTGGCCGAATCCTGCTGAAAAAGGTCGAATTCTGGCTGAATCCCAAACCGAATTCGGTGCATCCCTAGTTGAGGCACATGGTATGGTAGCTCCAATCTATGCAGAGAAGTCAAGTTCTCTGCACACAGTAAGCATCCCTGTATTACTGTCTCATACATAGTTTATCATTTACAGAATTACATGTTTAGATCCAGAATCTAGTGAATCTGTTTGTTCTTGACTAAAGGTTGCTATATTACCTCATATAACATGTTTGGGGAATTCCACTTACAATCATCAGTCTCCGGCAGCGTATTGCTGACAGCTGATATATAGCCACTGCTAAAGCCAACCAGATCATATATTTTATAATCATGTATTTAATGTTTATAGTCATGTTGTCAGTTTATATATATATATATATATATATATTGCGAGGCTTGCTCTTGCATGGCAGCCTATTGTATGCTGAGTGTGCATGTGTAAATCTGTCTGTGTATTACACAAAGCTGCATGGAAGGAAACACAGGAAAGTTGCCATAGGAACACACAGTTACAGAGGAAGGATATATTTGGTAGAAAACCCCTATTAGCCTTTTTCGGTCTATTGTGTGAACAATACAGTGTTTTACTACTGCCTATATTTGCGTTACATTTCCCCCGTACTTGTGCAAATCTCGTTTGTAATGACCTCCTCTATCTGTCATCCTCTTTGTGTGAGAAATCTTCCTTAGCCTCCAGAGGGAAAAACTACCAATGTTCTTTGTGATTTGTACATTTAAAAACCACTAAATGCCAATAGTCATTTTCAAATGATTAATGTTTGATCCCTTTGTTGATCTTCCAATATAACTTTTAATGAGTGTTTTGACAGTGTAACCGCATTATATTAGTTGGACTAGGTGGGCGGCCTCGGGATACAAACTTTCAGAGTAGGGCAAACTGCCAAGTTCAGAGGCGGCTTTGTAAAGAGGAATCCTCAAACACCCTATGTCTGCAGTCAAAATTCTCAGGCACCCCTGGTGGTCTCTGAATCTCAGCAACAGACCTGGAACCCCAGAACCACCTGTATTTAATCTCAATCATTTAAATAATTGTAAATCCTAGCAGCACCTGTTGTTTGAAAATGGTTGTTATAAATTGGTACAGCAGTGGAAATTTCCGGAAGGCGGAGGAGCAAAACTTGGAATTGACAGGAGGAAGGTGACTTCAAATTCACTGCATACACTGTATGTAGGATCCCTGCTCGAGTAATTGCACTCAACGTTGATTGTCCAAAATGGGGAACCAATTTCAGTTGAACAGATTCACACAAAAAGTAAAATACTGTTGACAGTGATTCCCAAAATGCAGGAAATGTAGCATGGTGTGACCACTCTTCTAAATTTTTAAATTGACCACCTGTTTGGAGCCCAAATTCCTTATCAGTGGACTATCTCCAAAGGTGTCCCATTTGTTTCCACCATTCATACAAAAAACTATCAAAAGCCAAATTGGAGAGCATCTACTGGAGACTTGCTTGGAAGCAAGACAGTGCAATGTTGTGTTCTGTGTGCGCAGTGGGAGGATAGGCAAGATGGTAAGTGAAATATATTTAAGTGATCTCTTCTGCTGGTAACTATACAAGATGAACAAAATGAAGCAGAAGGAAGGAGAAGCAAAGTAGTGTCCAAACAGCAAGCAATGGCCTCTTGTATCAGAGTATATATTTGAATATATAATCTGCATTCCACAGCCATGTTTTCCTTCTAACCAAGAGATATAAAAAACTAACATGTTGTGAGTTTACAGCATTCCTGGAGGTGCATAAGATTGTGAAGAATTTGCACTGAAGATGACGTTGCAGATGGTAGAAGGACCTGAACACCTACGGGCAGATTTAATAAGGTTCGAATGGTAAATTCGAATCTACTATTTTTTTTGTGGTCACAACTCACAAATTAGAATTTTAAATCACCAACTCGAATTTGAGTTTGAATGCGAGCTTTATCACACCTCGACCCGGGAAACAGTTCTAATTTCGAATTTTCGTCACCTAAAACCTGCCATAGAGCAATGTCAGAAGTCCATTGAAGCATTTGAAGATGTCAATCGCCTTTCTGACATTTGATTTTTTTTTAAGGAGGAAAACTCGATTCGAATTTGATTCAAATTCGATTTGAATTGTCGGGTCGTTCGTATTCGATCGAATATTAGACGTTAGAGTTTTTTCATAAATAACCTCCCATTCGAGTTGTGAGTACATTTGATTTATTAGAGTTGAAAAAAATTCACATAACTTCGACCTTTGATAAATCTGCCCCCTAGAGAAGTATCGGAATGATCAGACCCACGTGTAGGGAATCACTAGTACTGCAAATGAAGGCAGGCAGAGAGAAGACTATATTATTGTACACAGCCATATTGATTTAAGGAGGAGACACAACTTACATGATTGGACGTAAAGTGCATCTGTTGTATAATGAAAGCAATGGAATGATATCCTGTCCTAAGAACTGATTGGTGTGAAATTGTTACAGAAATTCATAGGAAACATTGTAAGCCTATGGAGGCTAAATACATATGAATATCAGTAAGCACAGCATTCTGGGATCCAGTGTAAATAAATGTTAGTTTGTGCCACTTGCACCTTCCCCACATTTGCTTCCTCCCCCTGCAGCATGACATTCATTTATAAGCAAGTTTTCACTTGCATGATTCAGTTTAACATTTCTTGGCAGGAGGTACTGAAGCAGAGCATGTGCCAGATTAAATAAAATTCCCTCTCTAGAGCGTCTAGAGGCTTGTAGGCTGAGTGACTCTCCCTGCTGACTGACTGAAATGCATCCCCTCCAGTATGTTGATGTGGCTGTTATTAAACTTCTATAACATTAATGATTGAGCATGGTTACTCCTACTGCAAGTTGGGTCCAGATGGAGTGCTGCAGGTACAAGCCATGAGGTGATATTACACAAGCTGAATATAAACGCAAGCAGCTATTCTTAGTCATAATCATCTTAAAGGAGAAGGAAAGCTACCGAAACAGCCAATAGATAAGCCACAATAACATAAGCTATAACAATATATTTATTCTGCTGAATAAATATGCTCTAGAAGCTCTGTTTGTTCAGAATAGCAGCTGCCATATTAGCTTAGTGTGACATCACTTCCTGCCTGAGTCTCTCCCTGCTCACTCATAGCTCTGGGCTCAGATTACAAGAGGGAGGGGAGGAGGGAGAGAGGAGCAAACTGAGCATGCTCAAGGCCTAGCCCTGGAGGTTTATGCTGAAAGCATGGTCTGATACGGAAGCCCATGTGTGCACAATAGAAGGGAAGAAATGTGGTGTTTCTTTTGAAAGAGGACTCAGAGCAGCATTGCTTTGAAGGTTTACTGGTGTATTTATAGAGACCTTTCTGATAAAGTTGACTCCATTTTAGCCCCTCTTCTACTTTAAGGAACATTAATGGTTCCAAGAGAACATGGGCACATAAATGAACATGTAGGTGTTCTCAGAACTGTATTCTAGAACCAAAGGTTTGCTTTCTACAAATTGAATAAGAATACGCTAGAATCATGTTTAATGCTTTATATACTCTTTAAATCCCTATGTAACCTTTACTTGGAGATGAGGTTACTCTTTTTTTCCTTCTTTCAGTACTTTTATTACAATGTTCCCTTTTAACTTGTCAAATTACATTAGATGCTATCAGAGGAAGATGCCCTGGCGGTCTTAACATAGAATGCCATGCTGCCTTTTCTATAATATTGAATGTACTGTACTGGCATAGTCCTGTAGGCATGCCTCACCAGGGTCTGGGCAGTGTAACTATGTAGTTACAGATGACAGGTTTATTTTACCTTAACTTCCAGCTAAGGTAGTAGACTAGGATACAGCGGTTTAACAAAAATGGGGGCCCAGTCTGAAAAACAGAAATATTGGTGTGCACAAGATTATGGCATGTTTCTGCACATTGGTGTTTCACTTGTACAGTCTCTTTTTCCTATCATTTAAATTAAAGGGTTTGTTCACCTTTGAATTCTTTTTTTCAGTTCATTTGTTTTCAGATTGTTCACCATAAACTATAAGGGTCTGGCCACACGAGCAGATTCGGGGAGATTAGTCGCCCCATCGACAAATCTCTTTTCTTCGGGGTGACAATCTCCCCGAACTGCCTTCCCCCTGCCCTCCGCTAGGCTAAAATGAAAATTTCGCTTAGTTTTCCGAAGTTTCCTTTTGAGGCAACTTCGGGCGATTTCAGAAAATGAAGGGCTGCATGTGCCTTCCCCCAGGCGATCTTCTTTTTAGCCGGCGGGAGGCAGTTCGGGGAAATTGTTGCTTCGAAGAAGAGGAGATTTGTCACTGGGGCCTGACCCTAATAGACTTTTTTCAATTGCTTTCCATCTTTTATTTTTTACCGTTTACCCAGAATTCAAGTTTAAAGTTTAATGTTCATGTCTCTGGTGTTTAAGTCTGGCAGCTCAGTGATCCAGGAGTATTTTGAACTGTTACAATTTGCTCCATTTAGTTGATACAATTACTTGATACATTTCTCAGGAAAATCTGTGGGATATTAGCAACTATTGTATCAATTCTAACAGCTGTCTTTAATGGAATTCAGGAATTCTGCTCAGCAGGGACAAAGATAACAAATGTATCAACTGAATGTATCCATTTAAAACAATGAAAGAGTCGGCGACCCTCCTTCCCAGAGCTGCTTTAGAAGGTGAAAAATGACACTTTAGACTTCAATATTAGAAACATGGTCACAAATAGAAAGTATTTGCAAAAAAAAAACCTTTATTGCCAGTGAACAACAACTAAACTGAAAACAATATTTGAAGGTGAACAACCCTTTTAAGAGTTATTATTTAGGAAAGAGGCTTGTACTATTTTGCGACATGGTGCTGAATTGCAGTGGTCCACATTTTAATAAATACAGTGTTGTTGCCTGTTTATGACATATTTTAAAGGAGAAGGAAAGGCTGTATTTACTTGGGGTGCCAAAAGTTAGGTACCCCAAAGTGATTGTATATACTTATCTGACACCCGGGCCAAGAGAAAACCGCACTAGTCCATGGATTCTTCCAGCGAGTACCATGGAGCTATTGGCTTCTGATTTCTTCTTTCTTTGCGTAGGTATGCATGTGCAGTAGCGCGAAAAGCTGAACTTTAATGAATAAGACACCTATTTTCAATCTATTGCACATGTGTATGCCCCAGGAAATTTGAAGAAAGAAGAAGAAGGAAGCCAATTGCTCCATGGTGCTCGCTGGAAGAACCCCCTGACAAGGGCAGTTTTCTCCTGATCGGAACACCGGCCCGGGGTGTGAGGCAAGTATATACAATCACTTGGGGGTGCCTAACTTTTGGCAACCCAAGTAAATACAGCCTTTCCTTCTACTTTATTGCAATACTGTAGGACTGTGAACAGGTCACAGAATGAATTGGTTGTGGCATTTGCAGTTTCTTGCAAGGATGTCTATGGCAGTTGCACTTTATGTGATCCAGATGGAATTGGAATAAGGCATTATAGCATGCCACTCCTGTACAGAGGCAAGTTTATAATAGCTTGTGACTAATCATTTTATATGGATTAAAAGTAACATGCAAATCTTGGCTCCTGCTTTGGTGTGTACTCTTAACCACATAATAGCTTATCCAAACCATAATTGTGCTCAGAATGGCATTTGTCCATCTATTGTAGAGCCTGAGTGCTAGGGCTGTCTCAAGATCTGATTTAGATTTTTTGATTTGTCTAGGCCTGCCTCATGTGCACATTGTGTTATAAAGCTACACCCATACCCCATGGCATCATATATTAGACATTTCAGCAGAAAGATTACTCAGGCATCTTGTATTGGAAAAATCTATGTCTGCCTTACAAATGTGTCAGTAGTCATTACAGATTATATAATCAGTTACCGTTCACTGTTCCATGTTCATTTATAAAATGAAAATCATAAAAGATTACTTTAAAAAAAATAATAAGTTGCTTCATATTTACAAAATTATTGATTGATATTTTTTTGGAATATTTATAATTCGATGTGTATTATTTTTTTTTATTATTTTTTTTGCTGGGTTCAGTGACCCTGGTATAAACATTGTGTTTTAAGTTCCAGAAAGAGGATGAACAAAAATACTAACAATTTTAAATCAATAAGAGATAAGAAAAAAAGACAACCAATGGTTAGCATAGTTGTATCTATAAGCAGGGGCATAACTGTGTGACCCCAACCTACAGATGGCCTGGAAAATCAGGGAGAACAGGGATTTTGCATATGTTGTAGGTTGCACGCATATTGCTGGTTCACCTGCGACCCCCCCTGCCCCCTTGTAGAGGATGTAGACCCAATCCTGCTTTCTCTTTAATTACACCACTATTTATACCAGATAACAAATAGTACAAGATACGGAGAAGTGAACTTGGTTTTTCAATGTGGCCATACAAACTTATTAAATCATGTCAATTTCACCTAAAGAACATATCTAAAATACGATAATTTATCACCCAAGATGCCACCAAAATTCGTATTCACTCTCGCATTATATCTGGTATAGACTACTGTAACTCTCTATTAATTGTCCTTCCTTCCAGAGACTGTCACCTCTCTGGTCCATAATGAACACTGTTGCAAGGCTCGTAATCCTCGGCAACCGCTTCTCCTCTGCCATGCCATTCTGCCTGTCCCGGCACTGACTTCCGTTACCGTTCAGAAAAATACTCAAACGTATGACCCTGACATTCAAAGTACTTCATAACTTTGCCCCTCCATACATCTCGGAACTCATCTCTAGATACTCACCCAACCGCTTACTATGCTCCTCTACTGACCTGCTACTCAACTCTTCTCTCATTACCTCCTCACATGTTCACATTCAAGACCTTGCAAGGGCTTCACCCTCCTCTAGAACTCTCTCCCCTGTCTGTCCGACTTTCTCCCAACTTTCCTGCTTTCAAAAGATCTCTTAAAACACACTTATTTAGTGAAGCCTACTCTTACTCTCTTTAGCTACCAACGATACCATATGCTACATCTCTCAACTGCTTATTTTTGATTTTGCCGACTCCCGCACCTTGTGTCTCATTTCTTTCCCCTTTAGATTGTAAGCTCTTTTGCACAGGGCCTTCTTACCTTTTGAACTGATACTGGTAGTTATGTATGTAACTCTGCATGTTATATGTATGTAATTCATGTGATTTCTTTGTATGAGCACATTCATTTTACAGCGCTGCGCAATATGTTGGTGATCTAAAAATACATAATAATAATGGAGCATCCCCTTGAATGATAAACAACTCTTTTTGAACACACTGTGATGGCTCTGCTATTTACATGGCTTTGTATGTTCCTTGCCCCTGGGATTCTCCAGCCTTTGGAATTAATATTTGTGTCTGTCTTTAATTAGATATAGAGACCATTGTTTTGCCCCTATGGTGGCTGACAATAGCTGCCTGTAATAGCAGAGTTTTGTACTGTGTTTGCCAGTGATCAAAACAGGAATATGTAGAGTAAGTAAAACCTTTTTTATTGGCTGATTTTGTTAATGACAAAATGCAAGCTTTTGGGACCATTTAGGCCCCTGCTTCAGGCATAGTGTAATTATTAGCTTGCTTTTTATAACTTTACAGTTTCCATAATTCCATGTTGGTCAGCTTTTGCCTATTTTAGTGATAGCCATAGACCAGCAGTTTAGATCGACAGTTTATCATACATATTCTCATATTCTCTCCGTTCAGCCGCTGGGGAACGCAGAAGTAGATGCAGTCAATTATTTTGAAGGAATCTGTACTCACACAGACCCATATAAGTGCCAAACACAGGTTGGGACGCAGCATGTTGCATTTCACCTGCGTTCGGCGCATAAATGCATCTGTGTGAGTACAGCCCCCTAAAATAATTGACTGCGGCTGAACGGAAGAAAGCAAAATGCAGCGGAGCGCAGGCAAAAACGGCCGTGTGTAAGAGCCCTAAATGTTGGGCTGCAGTCAGCGGGGGCATTTAATTTCTTCTTTCCTTACAGCTGCTCTTCCCCAGCCAAACAGCTCCATATTGACATGATAGATGCTTTCTGTAACTGTTACATGTTAAAACGCCTAATGAGTTTTACCTACATATTCTATCCATTAATACGCTCATCATCAGACATTCATACACAGTGGAGCTGATTAAGCTTTCTTAGCCTGGGGTGTCTGTGTGTGTGTGTGTGTGTGTATAGACTAAATATTTAGTTCAAAAGCACTTCCGAGTCCTGTTATTCAACAGCAGGCAATTCACTTTCATGTGTATAGAATTAGTCTGACCATAGGGCTGCTCTTAAATGGGTTGTTCACCTTTAAATTAACTTTTAGTATGATGTAGAGGGTGATATTCTGAGACAATTTGCAATTGGTTTTCATTTATTGTTGGTTTTTTTTAGTTATTTAGCTTTTTATTCAGAATCTCTCTAGTTTGCAATTTCATCTGGTTGCCTGGATCCAAAAAATCCTAGCAACCATGCAATGATTTAAATGAGAGACGGTAATTTGAATAGCAGAGGGCCTGAATAGAAAGATGAGAAATAAAAAGCTGTTATGATAAAGTGTAGCCTTTCAGAGCATTTGTTGTTTAAATGGGGTCAGGGAAACCCATTTGAAAGCTGGGAAGTGTCAGAAGAAGAAGGCAAATAATTCAAAAACTATAAAAAAAATAAATAATGAAGATCAGTTAAAAAGTTGCTTAGTAGAATTGGCCATGCTATAACATACTTAAAGTTGAACTACCCCTTTAAGTCTGACTGATTTGACTATTCAAATTCCAGCTTCTCATTTAAATCAGTGCATGGTTGCTAGGATTATTTGGATCCTAGCAACCAGATAGCTGAAATTGCAACTAGAGTGCTGCTGAATAAAAACCTAAACTAAAAAAAAACAAAAAACACAAATAGTAAAAAATGAAAACCAATTGCAACTGGTCTCAGAATATCACTCTCTACATTATACTAAAAGTTAACCCAAAGGGGAACAACCCCTTTAAATCTGACTCTCTGGTCCAGTGCAAGATGATTAGCTGATTTCAGGACCATTGATGGCAGCTGAGCTGTGATGTTGTGGTCAGGAGAGAGGCTTTGTTATCCTGTGTTGATATATTTTATAGGGCATGTAAAGTCTAAAATAGAATAAGGCTAGAAATGCTGTATTTTGTATACTTAATATAAACATGAACTTACTGCACCACAAGCCTAATCGAACAAATAATACAGGGAGTCACCATCTTGTAACTTTGTTAAACATCTTTGCATTCTGCTTAGGGAGCGTCATAAACAAAGCTGCTTGAGTTCTGAATGGCTGGGAAGTAAGGCGGGGGCTCCCCCTGCTGTTCATAAGTATGATTGTTTCCCTGCTCAGCAGTTAGGGACCATCTGACAATTCCTATCCACAGCAGTAAATGAAGGGAGAATTTCACTGCATACAGTCAGGTTTCTTATAAAAACAGTACACATTTTTAATTAAAGTATATTGGAGATAGGTTTCTTTTTCATTAAAGAAAGTAAAAATGGGATTTTATTTTTTTGCCTTTACATGCCCTTTAAGTTATAGGGTAGAACTACACGGGCGATTTCAATGCATTTTTGGCGGATTCAACGCGGTTCACCAAAACGCAGGTGTCAAGTAGGATGCGACGGGAAAATAAGATACAAATGTCGGATGTTGTCGCAGCGTCTGCATCTGACAGTTGTGTCGTGTCGGATGAACGCTGCAACACCATCCGACATTGCTATTGCTTACCTTATTTTCCATCGCATCTGTCTTGACGCCTGCGGTTTGGCGCACCACGTCGGATCCGCCGAAGGCGCATTGAAATCGCCCGTGTAGTTTTACCCTTACTGTTAGAAAAGAATCTGCATGCTTTTCCCAACTACTGTATTGGTGATCCTGAGACCTTACTTCAGAAGAGAAAATATTCATTTCCTGTTTTAAATGTGGAAATGCAATATCTAGCAAAAGTCTAACATGCCCTTAGAGACCAACGCATGTGTTCCCTCTCTGCAGGGTTAATTCTATTGCAGCATGTTTGTGTATATTTAGTGACTGTTTAAATGTGCTGTTTGTTAGCAGAGGCTGAGATGAAAGACACGCAGCCTATAAAAGGGGAGTGCTGGCTTCTGATATCAGTTTGAACTTCAGGGATTTTACCAGTTTGAGCACTGCGGGCACCTCTTCTCCTCTGGTTTACTGTCCTCTCCTGCTGCCCTTATGAGGTGAGTCATATATACATAACAAGCATGTGTGTACATGCAAAGAAGACCCTTTCACTTTATCCCACAGTAATATTTCATACATTATTTTACAGGTATGGGATCCATACATGTGCACTGTGATAAGAGTGCCCTACTCTGGAGGGCTTCTAAGTTATTTATTCTTTCTGTAGCCTGAACACCCTATATAAGGTGAGCATTATAACTTTCCTCTTTCTTCTAGTAATACTTCTTCCTATGCACCTTTGTATTTAATTTGCTTGGCCCACTACTTGACTACATCACGTGCATACTTTGAAATCATCTGGAATTATAATTCTTTTGTCCCTTCTTGTTCTATCATTGAGAGTAAATACCTATTCAGTCTGTGCTCAGCTCTCTGCCTTCAATCAAAGTTCCCTTAAGGTGGCCATACACGGAGAGATCCGCTCGTTTGGCGATGTCGCCAAACGAGCGGATCTCATCCCGATATGCCCACCTTGAGGTGGGCAATATCGGGCTGATCCGATTGTGGGCCCTAGGGCACTCCAAACCGCACCCCAGGTCTTCTAAGGTGAAAAAATCAAATCATATTTATTTCGACGTTTCGGCTCCTAACTCAAGCCATCCTTAGGAAGGGATTCACTGAATCCGGTTCGGGATTCAGCCAGGATTAGGCCTTTTTCAGCAGGATTCAGGCCAAATTCTTCTGCCTGGCCAAACCGAATCCTAATTGCATATGCCAATTAGGGACGGGGAGTGAAATCACTTGACTTTGTCACAAAAAATGTTCCCCCTTCCAACTCCTAATTTGCATAATGATTCCGATTCACAAAGGATTCAGGGGTTTCGGCCGAATCCAAAATAGCGGATTCGGTGCATTCCTATATATAATATACATACAGGTATGGGACCTGTTATCCAGAATGCTTGGGACCTAAGATTTTCTGGATAAATGATTTTTTTTTCGTAATCTACAAGGAATTTTACCATTTAACACATAACATATTTAAGATGTTACAAATTACAAAAATATATAATTTGTAACAGCTTAAATATGGTATGTGTTAGATAATAAAATTCCTTGTAGATAAGATTCATTTTTCTTAGTTCTGCTTTGGGTTGTGCTTTGAGCCATGAAATATGTATTCTGTGTTTAACAGAGACACAAGTAACTATCACGTTTTAGAGAGCAGTACATTTGTGGTCATTCATTTTCTAGTGTGCTTAAATGTAAGGAGACTCCGTGACTCATTACCTGTTGTATAGATTAAATATATTATAAATTGCTGTCAGCCTCTTTAACCTCTCCACATTGAGGATGCACAGACCTTCCAAGCAAATTATTTCCAGAATCTGGTTTTAAGATCACATAGTTGTAAAGCCGCAACTGGAAATTTCCCAGTAATTTGGGAACATTAGCATGAGCATTAAAGGATTAGTCTCTGCGTGTCTGTCTTAGTGCAACTCTCCATTTTAATTACAAGCAACTTTCTTAAATTGTGTGTCTCCTAGCAGCTCCAATTAGTTTTTTAACTGATTTCAAATTTCCCAATAGTGCAGTATTGGAATAGAAGACAGAAATGCCATTGGCACGTGGCATTGTTGAAAATAAACGTGATGCTTGTCTTCTTGCAGTTTAAACATATTGTTATGTTGGTCTTTAACACATTTGTAAAAACAGAAACGACTTCTTCTTACCCTTAAGACTCTATATTCATGTTTGTGGATTTTGCCAAACCTGGTTGTGTGTGAATAAAGGAAAACTAAAGTATAACTAAAGAAGTAGCTAGAAATGATGTACATTCTATTTTTGGTTCCAGTACCAGCCCAAGGCAACCACAGCCCTTTAGCAGTAACGATCTGTGTCTCCAAAGATGCCACAGTAGCTCCCCATCTTCTTTTCTGCTGATTCACTGCACATGCTCTGTGCTGCTGTCACTTACTGAGCTTAGGGACCCACTCACAATATACAGTACACATAGAATAGAAATGTCACAATATAAGGCTGATTAGTAATTAATACAGATAATTACTACATGGCAGCACAGACACCAGTGCAATTAGCATCAGAATTTAATAATCAGCCTTGTAGCATCAGCTTATATTACAGGCAAACCTCATTTTCTGCTTGATAATATCTGTAATTAAGCTCTCCAGGTATACATGGCTGCTGTGATGCTAACTTTTCCTAAATTTTTAAGTACCATATTGTGTCAGCCACAGACAACCTGTTTAAGCTGAACCATCTGTACTACTACAGAGTTGGTCCTGGAACACTGCCTCCTCTATTGTATATACTGAGGAAAATAATTCATAAAGCAAATTTGCTTACTGATTTAGTCCCTTGGAACCAAAGTATAATAGAGGCATGGGATCCGTTATCCGGAAACCCATTATCCAGAAAGCTCCGAATTGTGAAATGGCTCCCATAGACTCCATTATAATGAAATAATCCAAATTTTTTAAAAATTATTTCCTTTTTCCCTGTAATAATAAAACTGTATCTTGTACTTGATCCAAACTAAGCTATGATTCTTCCTTATTAGAATCAAAACAAGCCTATTGGGTTTATTTAATGTTTACAGTAGATTCAAGGTATGAAGATCCAAATTACAGAAAGATCCGTTATCCGGAAAACCCCAGGTCCCGAGCATTCTGGATAACCGGTCCCATACCTGTATAATATATGTAAATGAAATACAATATTAGAAGTATTTTTTAATCCCTTTTCTAAATTAAATAATCACCCCGTAGAGTTGAAGAGTTGGTGTGTGGTATGGACTGCAAGCTTGAAAAGGAGCCAGCATATAGTAGCTCTCCTGACTTACACCAACCATACATTTTATGTACTGACAAAATATCCTTTAAACTTGCCATGATGGAGGTCCAGAGGAAACTCATTGTAATAGACTGCCTTGGAATGACATTTCTTTACTGTGTAGCCATGTAATCCCTGTCATGAATGAAAAGGATTTTCCTCTACCCTGAATATAAGGTTATAGGGCAATGACTACTCTGTACAAGAGGCACACACACACAGCGAAGGAGGACTACACAAGTTTCCCATTGTTCTCCATCTGAATAAGGGTGGAACGGGCCAGCTACTTACACATTGCTTTATTGTGGCTCCATATGCCAAGCCAGGGTGAGAATGGTGATTAAGGAGGAGGAGAGTAAATGAGAAGGGTCCGTCAAGTCAGAAGTGTCCTGCTGCTGCTTAATGTACTTTCCAGGAAATCAACGTGTTCGTTCCTTATCTCAATACTGTTTTGCAGGATGCAGCCATTGTTAGTTTTGGATGCACAAGTAAACGGGGAACAAATCCAGTGTTTTGATTACAACGGTTGAGTGCCAGCATGATTTATAATTTTAAAGAAAGTATCCTGTCTATATTTTCTATGAATGTATGGAAAAGAATATGAACGTAGATTATCCCTACGCTTACCTGTGTGTTTATAATTTAAGGGGAGCTGCCATAGAGATTAAAATTAAATTGAAATCAAAATATAATATACATACACACCAATAATGTACGTATGTGCTTTCAAAGAGCAGCAACCTTTGAGCTAAGCACCTCGAAGATATGGAGCGCCTTAGATTATTTTCATAATAAACAATTGGTCAGTAGAATCCATCTAAATACTCTAATTTCTGTGGAACATACTTTTTGTCTGTGGCTGTTACCTGCTGGTGTTCATGGACTTGTGTTACACGTCAGTATTCTAGCCATGACTGGATTCTAGAATATATCTTTGGTGTCATAGTTGCTTGGCAGGAAAATTTTCCATATAGAAATAATAAACTGTGGCTATAGCCCACCTAGGGTTTCCCAAAGCAGTGGCTGGTGAAAACCATCCTGGAGATGATATTTGAAAGACTATTGCTTCTCCAAGATACTTCTGGAAAGTCTTGCTTGAAGATCAGTAAAGGTGAAATTTGCAGTGAGCAATTGTTTACTTTCCTTGATATTATTGGCTGAATTATCCTGTAAAAACATTGGAGTTCAAAGGGGAGCTTAAACCAAAAATTCAACATCCATGATTAGATACTGCAAATGCATTTGAGCTCTGGCGCTTCTTTAAAACTTACATGTAGATTATATGAACAACATCTGTACTCATTAATTATCTTGGAGGCTTTGATTTAAGAGCAGCTGAAAGTTAAAGGGATCCTGTCATCGGAAAACATGTTTTTTTTCAAAACGCATCAGTTAATATTGCTACTCCGGCAGAATTCTGCACTGAAATCCATTTCTCAAAAGAGAAAACAGACTTTTTTATATTCAATTTTGAAATCTGACATGGGGCTAGACATTTTGTCAATTTCCCAGCTGCCCCTGGTCATGTGACGTGTGCCTGCACTTTAGGATAGAAATGCTTTCTGGCAGGCTGTTGTTTTTCCTTCTCAATGTAACTGAATGTGTCCGAATGAGACATGGGTTTTTACTATTGAGTGTTGTTCTTAGATCTACCAGGCAGCTGTTATTTTGTGTTAGGGAGCTGTTATCTGGTTACCTTCCCATTGTTCTTTTGTTTGGCTGCTGGGGGGGGAAAGGGAGGGGGGGGTGATATCACTCCAACTTGCAGTACAGCAGTAAAGAGTGATTGAAGTTTATCAGAGCACAAGTCACATGACTTGGGGCAGCTGGGAAATTGCCAAAATATCTAGCCCCGTGTCAGATTTCAAAATTGAATATAAAAAAATCTGTTTGCTCTTTTGATAAATGGATTTCAGTGCAGAATTCTGCTGGAGCAGCACTATTAACTCATTAATTTTGAAAAAAAATTTTTCCCATGACAGTATCCCTTTAAGACTCTGAAAATGTATTTTACCATAAAAAAAAAATGCTTGACATCATCAAAGAGTTGAGATACAGACCTTATATATACACACACTCAATTAACAATAGGATTTCTGACAGACTAGAATCTGCAATAGCTAAAGTGCATGATGGAACAAGATGTTTTCTGTCTTTCTGCAGTTCAATGTGTTCTCATTAAAGGATTATTTACTAAATCCAGTGGCAGGGGCATTTATTATCTGTCAAAGTATGATTATGTTCCATGGATATTCTCCTTTTTTTTTTTTTTTGGGCTAAATACAAGAATTTTATGCACAACCCTGATTTTGATAAATCCTAAGGGGCTGATTCATTGATATGAAAACTTGAGTTTTGCCTTTTGACGTATGGAAACAAAATCCCACAATCTGTTTTTTTCCCCTGCGTTTACATTTTTTTTGGTATTTGGCCTAATCTGGAAAACATAGACTTAATGTATCCCTTCTACAGGCTGAAAGGTCTGGACTGGGATTCAAAATAGGCCCTGGCATTTCAAGTACACAGAGGTCCAAACAGCTCCCATCAGCCCAAAAAATTGTGACTGCCTATGGCATTATACAGCAGCCCCTCTGGCATTACCAGAATCCACAGATTGCCAGGCTGGCTGAAACCTAACCTGCACTGTGGGCATTCTGTGAGTACATCCTGCAGAATAATGGTCTACACCAGTGGTCCCCAACCAATAGCTTGTGAGCAACATGTTGCTTTTCAATGCCTTGGATGCTGCTCCCAGTGGCCTCAATGCAGATGATTATTATTGAATTCCAGGGTTGGAGGCAAGTTTTAGTTTCATAAAAACCAGGTGCACTGCCAAACAGAGCCTCAATGTAGGTTGATAATCCACATAGGGGCTACCAAATCACAGCACTTATTTGGCACCCCAAGAACATTTTTCATGCTAGCATTGCTCCCCAACCCCTTTTACTTCTGAATGTTGCTCACGGGTTCAAAAGGTTGGGGATCCCTGGCCTAAGCTATGGGCATGTCTATATCAAAAATACACAGTGAATTTTTAGCTAAATTTAGTTTTATGGCTTTTGCTTAGTACACACACTCACATACACACGCACGCACACTCACATTGATGTCCGATATTGTATAGCATGTTATATCCGCTGTTGGATAAAATAAATATGGGGGATACAGAACCAATGATCCAGTAGAGTAATGTTTCTCAGAGTCATTGTTGAAGATGGAGCTTTCAAGGTACCATTTATATGGAATGATACTCCCCCCAAGTAACAGCACTGACAGCAGCACTTTGGATGAGTGATTGGGAAACCCTGCACTACAGTACATTCCCCAGCAGATAAATACTCTGTGCTGGTTTATAAATGGATGTCTTGAAATAAACTCTAGGTCTGGTAAACAAATATGTATTTTTAAAATGCTGTGTGCCCGCTCATAACTCTTCACCTCCATACCTCTTAATCTTGGAGTTGTCTGCAAAGATCATGTCCATATTTTGGTAGCTCTTAATCATTTTGCTAATAGGCAAGGAAGAAGATGCAGCATTGTTTGTAGAAAGATACATATGAAAGTACATTGGAACAGTAATCAGCTTACAGGTGGGAAACATAAGGAAATGAAGTTGGGTGGCAGAGGATAACTCCAACTGTGTCATTCATGAACGTCCATTAGCTTTCCTTTACTTCAACTACTGCCCTTGGTAATGTTGGAACCCCTGCAGGTGTTCATTCTCAACATTCCAATTTATATTAATTAACATGTTTCAGTGATTTTAAAGTTTTTTGTAAATGTAATTGCTATACTTCTTGTCCTGACTATTTTGAAACATTGCATTTGACAGTTCTACTACACCTATCTTTTGTCTTTGATGGGTAAACGGCAAAAAGCTCCAACTGATATAGACTAGGGCAGGAGTGCCCATACTTTACTAATGCGAGGTCTACCCTTAGTGATGTTGTCCCATTATGATCTACATCCATAAAAGCATTGTTAGCATTACTTCAATATTGTATTGATTTATGAGAGAATTTATATAGCTATATTTAACACTTACAATTTAACTATTTCTTGTGTAATATTAACATAATACATATCTGAATGAAAAGCATGAAACAAGAGGGTGATTTAGAGAAGATGTTTGTTGACAGTGTCTTGAGATCTACTGCTAACCAGCACCAGCCAAAGGTCTACTGTTAGATCCTGATCTACCTTTTGGGCACCCCTGGACTAGGGTGTTGTGGGCTTAAAAGCATTTGTGTTTGGCTAGTGTCTCTGGCATGTGAGTTGGGGGAAATTTTTAACACAATTCTAAAAACAGGTTTAAAGGCACACGCCATCTCACACGCCATCTCTTTATCACTTGGCATGTGTCTCCATAGAACAAAGTCCAAATCTGCTTGTCAGGTGCACAAAATAAACTAAAAAAAAAGGATGATTCAAGAAACCGCAGTGCTAATGTGTCTAATCCCATATTATAATTTATAGGGGGAAAAAAACAGTTTAGGGTGGTGATCTGCTTCAGTGTTCAGAATCAGTTCAACCAAACACCATTAGTGAATTTTGCAGAATGTGCACATATTTGGCTGAATCCTTGATTCATTGCATACCTCTAGTCTCAAGTTGCAAGTTGTAATTGTTCTGAGTTTTTTCTTCTGTGGAAGGAATATATATATATGTAAATCACTGTATTTTTTGGTAGGCACCTGTATTCCTAACTGTGATTTTGTGACTGATGTTTGTGAGAAGAAAAAAATGTGGCAACCCCATGCATACGCTAATCACATTTGATTGACCATAAACTAGTAAGGCCATCAGTATAGGATCTTTGTCTGATCTGAACACCTGTGTGTTGGGCCATATTGGGCTGATCCACATTCCCCTTCAGACAAAGATTGGATCAACAGCCTTGTCTGATGGGATTTTCAAACTTGACCTGGTCACCAGTGAGTTTGCCAAACTGTTGGACCTTTTACTTGATTTGACCACTTATGTTTTGAATCAGATTGGGCGGATCCGATTGTTAGGCCTGGCCAAAGCTAAAAAAATGGACCTCTGCAGAAACCTCAGGCGAAAGATTACATTGATTCACAATGTAGTCCTCATTTGATGAGATTTTAAAACTTGACCCCTGATTTTTGGACAGATATCCATCAGACACACTTTTATTAGGTACCCAACCCAGGATATGCTGCTGACGCTAATCTTTGCCTGTGTATGGCCATCTTAAGAGCATCTATCTTGTTTCACCTATATATCTTATTTTGTTTGTTATAAATAAGAAGGGCTTTGCAACTAAAAGTTTGATTTGGTCAGATAAATTCGGACTTGTACCGGACTAAAATGAAAGCACGTTCTCCGCTCTTTAGTTTCCCACAGGTGAATCCGTATAAGAGGTTATGGAATGTTAGGTCCTCTGTTAAGGATTTCTTTTAACATTATACTTGCGGCTGACAGATTAGGGTCAATGTCAAGTAACGCTTGTTAATACATTTCCTTGTAATTTACCAAAGGACTTGATAAAAACGATGACAAAAAAAATGGCTCGGTTTGTGAATTTTACGATTATCTCCCCCTTCTTTCATCCTGTGCCAACCATCACTAAAAGTTATTCCGCTGCTCTGAGGCAGGAATTTGGAGCTGATAAAAGTACAACGATTGGCCATATTTTGTGGACTGTGGGAGCCCCTGACTGAGGGAAAGAAATCCAGATGTGTGTGCTATTAAAGGAGAAGGAATGGTGAAGTGGAACACATTGCTTGGAATTGCTTCTGTATCGTAACAGATTCTGAACACGTGAATCTATATAGTGACAAACATAGTCAGATCAGATATTATCCATTAAAGGGCATCAAAACCCACAGAAAATGTAACTCTAAGCATGTTTGTGGTATATCTTAATTAAACATTTGTAATTATTTAAAGTTATTGGTACAGGTATGGGACCTGTTATCCAGAATGCTCGGGATCTGGGTTTCCAGATAACGGATCTTTCCGTAATTTGGATCTTCATACCTTAAGTCGTCTAGAAAATCATGTGAACATTAAATAAACCCAATAGGCTGGCTTTGCCTCCAATAAGGATTAATTATATCTTGGTTTGGATCAAGTAAATACTACTGTTTTATTATTACAGAAAAAAAAAGAAACATTAAAAATTTGGATAAAATGGAGTCTATGGGAGACAACCTTTCCGTAATTCGGAACTTTTTGCAGAGCTGGTTTCCAGATAACAGATCCCATACCTGTACAAGCATATTTTTTCGGGTGAAAAAAACAGCAGAAAATGCTGCTTAAACAACTATGTTCGTCATTGCTTATGATGACAACTTCTGCCTAAATTTACTTTGCTGATTCTTACATCTCCTTTTTTAATGGATTGTTGTAGGGATTGCACTGGATTGTCTCCAATAACGCGTAAGGAAAAATACACAGCATTATGCATATGCCATTTATTTTGCATCCCTATTGGCACCATTTTCCAGTGTTACTCCATTTGCGTAGCTTGATAAATATTGCCCTGAGGGTAATGACTGGAATAAGTACCTACGATATATAACCTATGATTGCCTATCTCCATGAGTATTCAATAAACCTTTTGAAATTTTACACGTCTCTTGTGAAGACTTCTCATGCCTGCTCTACAAAAATACTGTAAATAAACCATTTTCATAATAATATACTTTTTTAGTTGTATTGGGTAATCCTAAATAGAAAATTGCCATTTTAAAAAAATAAGGGCCACCCCCTGCGAACGTAGGATTCACAGTGCACACAAACAAACCATACATGTTAGGTCACATGAACCAATTAACACACAGAGTTCTGTCTTTTGCTTCCACACTTCTTCCTGTTACAGTTAGAGCTGCAGTATTTCTGGTCAGGTGATCTCGGAGGCAGCACACAGACCATCACAAAATCGTGGTTCAAGGCAAGAGATGTAAAAGGGCAATATTTACTTAAATATATATTCCAGTTTGGTAAAATTCTTTAATATGTCACTTAATATGATATAAAGTAATAAATAATCTGTTGCTCAAATATTAATTTTGGGGGTAAAGTTTTCCTTTGAGGACCCCCTTAAAGGGATGGCTCGCCTTTAAATTATTATTTTTTTGTATGTTGTAGAATGGCTAATTCTAAGCAACTTTTCAATTAGTTTTCATTGTTTATTTTTTATAGTTTTATCGTTTGTTCTTTTCTTCTGACCCCTTCCAGCTTTCAAATAGGCATCACTGACTCCATCTAAAAAGCAAATGCTCTGTAAGACTACCAATTTATTGTTTTTGACTAAGTTTTGTTTATCATCTTTTTGGTAAGGTACTCTCCTATTCATATTCCAGTCTCTTATTCAAATCAATGCATGGTTGCTTGGAGAATTTGTACCCTAGCTACCAGATGAAAACAAATTGCAAATTGTCTAAGAATATCACTGTCTACATCATACTAAAAGTTAACTCAAAGGTGAACAATCCCTCAAAGGTGAACAAATCACAGGTTGTAATTCTCTCTAGAGTAAGGGTGTCTCTAGCCTTCTTGTTTGTGCAGTGCTTGCAATAAAATTACATCTTTAAGCAGATATCTTATCACACGCTTGTGTGCCTTATTCCACAGCTGTGTATCATAGATCCCAACAGTCACAATGGGGAGGTGTTGTAGGCCATTATTCTGTTTGCTCTATAGTTAAAGATCGTAGAAAGCATGGACATTTAAGATATAAGGACAAGCTTACTGCTTTCCACAAGGAGTCCGGGTGCTCACGCTCCAAACCCTCAGCAAGGGGGAAATACATACAAAAACCTAAAAAATCAAGCTGGCACCATTCCGGAACCCCAAAAAAGTTAATTAATTAGTAGAATCCAGGAGTCCAAAAGTTTTTATAAAGTAATACAAAAATCTTTATTTACATCTTGTATAAAAATATAATAGCCTGACGCGTTTCGTGTCCCCACAGGACACTTAATCATAGGCTAACTTGTTACTGATACATACAAAGTATTTAAAGGAAAAAGAGCCGAAATTGTAATTTAGACCTAATGGTTGTCTCGTTCCTAGTGAACGAGACAACCATTAGGTCTAAATTACGATTTTGATATCTCTTGCTGTATCTAACATAAAAAAACCCTATTTGTTTTTCATCTTTGTGTTTATATTCATATTTATTATATTTAAATGTATATTGAGATATTTGATCTGTATAAAAAATATATATATATTCATGCTAAAATAATTATTTGTACTTTAAACGCGGTTTTAATAATGAGCCATAAGGGGCAACGACATACAGCCACTTGATGATTAATTATGACTCTGCCCATGAGACCCACTATTGGCTCTTTTTCCTTTAAATACTTTGTATGTATCAGTAACAAGTTAGCCTATGATTAAGTGTCCTGTGGATCCTGTGGGGACATGAAACGCGTCAGGCTATTATATTTTTATACAAGATGTAAATAAAGATTTTTGTATTGCTTTATAAAAACTTTTGGACTCCTGGATTGTACTAATTGATTAACTTTTTTGGGGTTCCGAAATGGTGCCAGCTTGATTTTTTTAGGTTTTTCCACGATCCTGTTTAACTTAGCTCAAACACCCCTCCACTCAACAGATTTGTTTTAAAACTGCCTATTTGCAGTGAAAATTCTATTATGCAGCCTGAAAATTTCTACTGTCTTTACCAACTAGGGACAAATGTTTGTTACATGCCAATATAACATTAACTATATCTCATTCTCTCCAGTATATCCTATGGAGTTATAGTTTAAGATCCAGAGGATTACAGGTCTTCGATCCCAGATTTTATAATATCTGTGTAGCTACAACTTTATAGACATCATTAACAAATGACAGAAGGATGGCAGTGTATGAACAGATGATAAAAGATTGTATTCTAATAGGTTTTAAATGTCAGTTGGGAAAACATAGACACAAGGAAATACTGGCTTTATACATACTAAAGAATAATTTGCCTTCAGCTGTAATGACCTTGAACATTTGTGACCTTTATTTTTTAGTACTAATTAACACTCCTTACACAATAAACCCAAGCTCTGCTGAATGCATACTAGTTAATGTGCTGGTACAATTTCACAGAGAAAACATCCAGTGCTTTTCTCTCTGGCAGGAAAACTTGTTTGTGTGCATGACTTTCAGGTATTTTATTTTTCCACAGTCAGTTGATCTGGAAAAAAAAAAAAAATGGCCCCTTTCCTGGGAAGGTAGCCATATGCCTTCTGGATCTAGTATTGTGCATTTATCTTTTTCCAGTTTTACAAAAATTCTAAATATTTTGATGCCTAAAAATCATTTTGTATACTTTAGATTAGTTATATTTTAGAAATAATGGTTTCATGTATATACACAGCTACTACATTTGTGTAGAGGCAATGTGTTAATATATACCTACTCTGCATATCACAACTGCCTGGTAAACGCAATCCACGCAGTAATGAAGAAGCAAAATAACAGTTTCCCATCTTAGACTAAATATTATGGAGTCATGCAATGTCTCTTGAAGTTCGAGACTGCGTGACTTTATGCAAAATGTGCATATACTGGTAACTACTAAAAGGTTCCAGGATGCAAGTGCCGCTCCATGCTGCCAGCCTGTTAACAGTGATTGAGCCCTTGTCATTAAAGCCTTCACTGTAGAGAGCGTGCTGAAGATAAGAGGTGTTTTGCGTAAAGTATGAACTTTAAAAATGTTGAAACATTGATGGACGACCTGGAGCCAGACACCGAATGCTGAAAGCGGTTTTCAGTTGTTCATCTGAACGTTAGAACGTGCTACAGAATTGAGTTAGTTGCCACTTATCACAGTATGCCAGCTATGCTCACATGACTCTAGTTGCATTTTAAATATAGATCAAAACAGCACTAGTGAAGTGGCAGCGGAGAAAATACCACTTGACCGTAGCTTGATACAGTATGGCCGATTAGCAATCTCATTTCAACTAGAGGAGAGACAAATGTTATTGTTCTGGGTGTCCTATGCTTGCAGAATTCTGATAGGCATCGGATTAAAACCCCCAAGACCTTCAACAGTTCACCTTGCAAACCTCAAAAGTGTTGCCTTTGTTGTACATGTGAATGCTTATGCCATACATTGGTTTATGATGCCTTACTCTACAGCAGAGGTTCCAAACTGTTGGGTAGGGAATGCTAGAGCAGTGCCCGGGACTAGGCCAATTACAGTGATATTTGGGGAGAATGCCAATTTGCTCTCCTACACCGGAAATCTTAACCGAATCATTATATAGGATGGACATTTATAAGTTAATCTTTAAAGGAAAACTATACCCCCAAAATGAATACTTAAGCAACAGATAGTTTATATCAAATTGAATGACATATTAAAGAATCTTACCAAACTGGAATATATATTTACATAAATATTGCCCTTTTACATCTCTTGCCTTGAACCACCATTTCATGACTCTTATCTGTGCTGCCTCAGAGATCACCTGACCAGAAATACTACAACACTAACTGTAACAGGAAGAGATCACCTGACCAGAAATACTACAACACTAAGGGGCAGATTTACAAAATTCGAGTGAAGAATTCGAATGTAAAAAAATTCGAATTTCAAAGTATTTTTTGGGTACTTCGACCATCGAATTGGTTAAATTCGATCGAATTCGAACGATTCGAAGTAAAAATCGTTCGACTATTCGACCATTCGATAATCGAAGTACTGTCTCTTTAAAAAATAGTTCGACCACCTACTTCGGTAGATAAAACCTACCGAAGTCAATGTTAGCCTATGAGGAAGGTCCCCATAGGCTTGCCTGTGATTTTTTGATCGAAGGATTTTCCTTCGATCGTTGGATTAAAATCCTTCGAATCGTTCGATTCGTTCGATCGATCGATCGCAGGATTTGCGCAAAATCGTTCGACTTCGATATTCGAAGTTGAACGATTTTAGTTCCCAGTCGAATATCGAGGGTTAATTAACCCTCGATATTCGACTATTGATGAATCGGCCCCTAACTGTAACAGGAAGAAGTGAGGAAGCAAAAGGCAGAACTCTGTCTGTTAATTGGCTCATGTGACCTTACATGTGGTTTGTATGTGTGCACAGTGAATCTTACGATCTCAGGGGGCGGCCCTTATTTTTTAAAATGGCAATTTTCTATTTATGATTACCCAATGGCACATACTACTAAAAAAAGTATATTATTATGATAATGGTTCATTTACATGAAGCAGGGTTTTACACATGAGCTGTTTTACTCAGTATCTTTTAATAGAGACCTACATTGTTTGGGGGGTATAGTTTTCCTTTAAACTGTGGCTTAATGGTTAATACAGCAGCAGTTTTTATATATCTGCTACCATGTTATGAGCTATGGGGCTTTTACGTGTTCTTAGAAGTCTAAATGTACTTTATCTTGGAAAGTCTTGACAACTACTGCTGTATAGGCTGTTTGCAAGATTGCTAAGATACGTCTGTCTTTCCTATGTCTACTCGGCAAACAAAGGAGAGTTGGGAGCACTCACCGGCCCACGATGTATTTCAGCTGTGCTGCACGTGGAAGTACGCCCCCGAAGCGTTGTCTCAAACAGCAAATTATATCATAGTCACGGAGCATCAAGCAGGTTAAAACATCCGTTTATTGAAAAATGATTAAAAATGTGACAATAGAGCATAGAGAGCCCATCGGCTCTATGGCTTTGACGCGTTTCGTGGACAAACCACTTCCTCAAAAAGCTACATGGTACATGCTTCTTCTTCCTTACAGGCTTTGAATTTTGATTTTGGTGATGTATGTGCGTTATTTAACTTACAGGATTTACAGGAAGGGGCTGAGGCGTCAATAGAGTCAACGTACAAAGTTAGACATACAGATTTTAAGAAAAAATCAACCTATTACCCAATTCAATCGAAGAGCCACTATATTGAACTCTTTCATAAATTAGTACAGAGAGATATAGAGGGATTATCGGTTCAGGATATACAGACAGAAGGTCCAAAAGCCAGTAATAGGAACAAGAATTTAACTAAAGGTGAATCCATGGCACTCACTGCCCTCCGTTCTAATAAAGATATTATTATCAAGAACGCCGATAAAGGGGGGGCAGTGGTTGTCATGGATACCTCAACTGTCTCATAACGGATGTTTTAACCTGCTTGATGCTCCGTGACTATGATATAATTTCCTATGTCTACTGTCCACCATTACTTGTTATTTTGGTTTAGACATCTCCCCCTATGAACTTTTTTACACCTCTGGTTACTATGCCCTCACCTGGTGAAATCAATATCACACATGACTGGAAGGTTGTGTGGGTAAACAAGGTGGATCATGGAAGAAATACAGACCCTCACACACACACCTTCCCAAAATATTGTGTATGGTGTAAATAGGTGTCAAGCTGAACTACACAAAATAAACCCACACTTATTACTGCAAGTGGATATATGCTTTTTTTCTCTTCCCATGGTTTACTACTAGAAAAATGCCAGAATTATCCCCTTGTGCCCTATTTCTGCCTTTTTTGATAGAAAGACTAGTCACATGGGAAGATAGGGCAGTATAATTATTAGCAGTAGTACACTAGCAAGGTAATGTAAATATATTTATCATCATATTTATTATACTGAAACATGGTTATTTTGCTTATAAAGGGAAGCCATTAAAAAATTGAATAACCTCTGTTTTATCTGTGGGTTCCTCAACCTAAAAATGGCTAATTCCCGCATGAGTTACGGTAGTTTTTTGCAATACACTAACAGACAGCTTGGCTGAGTTTTCGCCCAATTTACTGTCTGTCTTGACATCCTAAATTCACAGTAGTGACCCCTGGCATGTTCGCCCTGGCCTGCACATTTCACGCTTGCATCATCGCCATGGAGACAGGCAAAATGTTGTCACAATGATGTTTTTTTCCCACAGAACGCCGGTGTTGTTGGGGGGAAATGTTTATGGGCTGGGATTGAAGCTGTTAATATAAACAGGGAGAAGGAGAGGGAAAAGCCCAATATAGAGACTTGCTGTAATGGCATGACATCAGTTTGCTGTGACCTCTATCGACTGGGAAAATTCCACGGAGTTCATCTTCATGCTCCCAAGATCTGAGAAAATAACTGTTATAAGTGCTAGAAGCCAAGCATTCAGCGTTAATGTGTTGGCACACAGCACTTAGCAAAAAAGTAATCCCAAAACTAATAAACATTTTAGAATCTCAAGGTCACTGTTGCCTTTGATGCATTAAATATGAGTGCATCACTAATTCCCCTGTAGTCATGAATTCTGGGTAGCCATCCAGAAAAAATCATTTAAAAGGTATTTAACATGACTCAGATTCTCCTCCATGTTCTCGTCCCCTCTCAGCAGGTTCATAGAACGGCTTATTTATCCATTCTGGTCCCTTTGAATTAGGCTAAAGGTAATGCTAAAATGCAGATTGATCATTGTGTCAGATTTGGGGAAATCAAGATTAAAATACGATATGTGTACATGAGATTACACAGGATCATTCATAAAAATTCAGCATGGTCACTCGATTTTTGAACATACAATATTCTCCAGTTTCCACCTGTAAATACTACTCTGACATCATCTGCTTTGCGTCACAATTTGTGATGTAAATGATCACCTGAGAGAAAAAGCCCAGCTGTAACAGGAAGATGTGGGAGTAAAAGACACAGCCCTGTCCATTTGTTGACTGATGTAATCTATTGTGTATGTGTGTCCTTCATTTTTGTGAGCACAATGCCTTTAATTAGATGGACACAGAGACTGACTGTAAGGAAAACTTTACCCCCAGAATGAATACTTAAGCAACAAATATTTTATATCATATTAAGTGGCCTATTAAAGAATCAAACCAAACTCAAATATATCTATACTTAAGTAAATATTGCCATTTTACATGTTTTATTTTGAGTCCCCATTTTGTGATGGTCTGTGTGCTGCCTCAGAGATCACCTGATCAGAAATACTGCAGCTCTAACTGTAACAGGAAGAAGTATGCGAATATAAGATTGAGCTCTGTTCATTCATTGGCTCATGTCTTAACAAGTATGTGTGCATACTTATGAACATTATAAGTAATGTAATGTATGGTGGGGGTTCAGTCTTCATTAAAGGAGAACTAAAGAAGTACTAGAAATGTTGTACATTCTATTTGTGGCTCCAATACCAGCCCCAGGCAACAACAGCCCTTTAGCAGTAAAGATATTCGTCTTCAAAGATGCCCCAGTATCTCTACATTTTCTTTTCTGCTGATTCACTGCACATGCTCTGTGCTGCTGTCACTTACTGAGCTTAGGAACCCACTCACAATATACAGTACACATAGAAATGTCACAATATAAGACTGATTAGTAATTAATAAAGATAATTACTTATATTACAGGCCAACCTAATTTGCTGCTTGATAACTTGTGGCGACCCCTAAACTTAGCTTCTCAACAGCTGCTCAGAGCCCACTGAGCATGTGAGTGTCACAGACATTTTCCAAGATGGTGACCCCCTGTGACAAGTTTGAAGTCCTGGATCATTGCTGCTATTGACAAGCTGAAACTTTAGGCTGGTGCAATAAGTTCCTTATATAAAATATGGCATTTTTAGCCATATTCAGTTTTATAGTTTAGTTCTTCTTTAAGGTTTTGTTCTGATGCATGTGCAAGAAGTGCATAGTCTATGGAATAAATTACCAGATGGTTCTGCAGCTTTTTTTTCCCTAGCTGGTTTGTTTCCATATCCTTCTAGTTGTTTTGTATGGGTCCCTTGTAATTATTTGTCTGTCTGCTTGTGAAGGGTCCACAGTTTTGCCCACCCCAGAGAATATCCAATTAAAGTTTTTTGGGGATGTGCTTTGTATTGTCTAAACAATAGCTACTCCATCTATATATTAACCCAACTCAGGTATGGTACTTACTGATTTATCTTTTTATTGTTGGCAAGTCTTGAATCTGCAGTGTGAACATTGTGGTGGCACCAGAGATTCTGTGTTTTCTGGGCTGCAAGACATTAGTTTAAAAGTTTGGCTGAACATTTAAAAATCAAGTGAGAGTAAGATGTACTTTTAAAAGAGGGTGTTCCGTTTAACAATCCGGAGCTTAGTTCCTAGTGACACTATAATGATATCTCTAGAAATCCCCAGCCCGGTCCCATCTCTTTCCATCCTCAGAGTCACCCCAGTGAAATCATACTCTTAACCTACATCTTGGATCAGCCAGATGACCAGTGTTTCACTGATAAAATATGCATGTGGCTGATTTACGACACAAACCACAACAGCCATGATGCAAAAGGAAGGATTTTCCATAACTGAGCTCATAGCACCCACCTGGTGATAACAGCACTGTTGAACATACAATGGAGCAGGCACTCAAAGATACGCGAAATATTCGGCCGAATACCGAACCAGATCCGAACCCTAATTTGCATATGCAAATTAGGGGTGGGAAGGGGAAAACATTTTTACTTCCTTGTTTTGTGACAAAAAGTCATGCGATTTCCCTCCCCACCCCTAATTTACATATGCAAATTCGGATTCAGTTCGGCCGGGCAGAAGGGTTTGGCCAAATCTGAATCCTGCTGAAAAAGGCCGAATCCTGGCCGAATCCCTAACCAAATCCTGGATTCAGTGCATCCCTAGTTTTAGGATAAGAGATCTTTCCGTGATTTGGATCTCCATACCTTAAAGGGATACTGTCATGGGAAAAAAAATTTTTTTCAAAATGAATCAGTTAATAGTGCTGCTCCAGCAGAATTCTGCACTGAAATCCATTTCTCAAAAGAGCAAACAGATGTTTTTATATTTAATTTTGAAATATGACATGGGGCTAGACATTTTGTCAATTTCCCAGCTGCCCCATGTCATGTGACTTGTGCCTGCACTTCAGGAGAGAAATGCTTTCTGGCAGGCTGCTGTTTTTCCTTCTCAATGTAACTGAATGTGTCCCAGTGGGACATGGGTTTTTACTATTGAGTGTTGTTCTTAGATCTACCAGGCAGCTGTTATCTTGTGTTAGGGAGCTGTTATCTGGTTACCTTCCCATTGTGCTTTTGTTTGGCTGCTGGGGGGGAAAAGGGAGGGGGTGATATCACTCCAACTTGCAGTACAGTAGTAAAGAGTGATTGAAGTTTATCAGAGCACAAGTCACATGACCAGGGGCTGCTGGGAAATTGACAAAATGTCTAGCCCCATGTCAGATTTCAAAATTGAATATAAAAAAATCTTTTTGCTCTTTTGAGAAATGTATTTCAGTGCAGAATTCTGCTGGAGCAGCACTATTAACTGATTCATTTTGAAAAAAATTTTTTTTCCCATGACAGTATCCCTTTAAGTCTACTAAAACATACTTTAAATATGAAAGAAACTGAATAGGATTGTTTTACCTTCAATAAGGATTAATTAGTTGGGATCAAGTACAAGGTACTGCCTTATTATTATTACAGAGTTAGGGCTCTTACTCATGAGCGTTTTTACCTGCGCTCCCCTGCGTTCCGTTTTTCGGCGTTCAGCCGCAGGGGAGCGCAGGAATAGACGCATTTCATTATTTCAAATGGGGCTGTACTCACACAGTCTGAAAAATGCAGCATGTTGCGTCTTAACCTGCGTTCGGCGCCTACATGCGCCTGTGTGAGTACAGTCCCATTTGAAATAATGAAATGCTTCTATTCCTGCGCTCCCCTGCGGCTGAACGGCGAAAAACGGAACGCAGGGGAGCGCAGGTAAAAAACGCTCATGAGTAAGAGCCCTAAAAGGGAATCATTTTCAATAATGTGAATCTTTGGGAGATGGCCTTCCCATAATTCTGAGCTTTCTAGATAACAGGTTTGCAGATAACAGATCCCATACATGTATAGTTATGGGACTTGTAATAGAATACTCGGGATCTGGGGTTTTCTGGATAATGGATCTTTCCGTTATTTGGATCTTTGTACCTTAAGTTTACTAGAAAATCATGTAATCATGTCAGTGATACTGACTTGGCACAAACTGTGGCTGAGATTCCCATTGCATTGGGGCCCCTGATTTCTAGCTCAAATTTCTGACATCATCACAAATCATTTGGTTTTAATGAATGCAGATAAGAATTACTGGAATCCTTTGATCAGAGGAAAATGTCAATAAAGGGAGTTTTATTTAATTAAACACAGAAGTCTAAGGTTAAATCATGTACAATGTTTGCTATAAGCTGAGTGCTGGTGAATGCACACGTAAAACTTGAGTCCAGCACATGCAACCATTTTTTTTCTCTTTATTTAGTTCTTGCTCAAAACCATCCAGGCCTCTGTACACAACAGTCTTTAAAACTGCACACTAAAGATCACTTTTGTGCATATAGCAGAAAGGAAATTAGAGGGAATGTGAATTGGCCATATATTTGATATATTTTACAGGTAGGCTGTGTGTGTGAGAATTGAGAAAATTTATATCACAGCACCTCAAACTTGTCCTTGCATCCCACCGACACTTTTAATATTAGCAGAGTATTTAAAGAGTCTCGGGTGCTTCTGACTGATCCATTTATGCTGTTGGGTGGTAGGTAGTGTTCAGCAAAAATTTTCCCTGCGAGGAGATCTGACTCCTGTTTTAAAAGTCAAACCCTGAGCACAGAAACAAACATGCTACAAACCCATTTACAAATAGCTTTGAAACCACAATTTTGGGTGGAGGAACACCGCTGGTGAATAAGATATGCGCCATTCTTCTCCAACAGAAGCCATTAAATCAAGATACAGCTTCATTGTGTAGAGCCAGGGTCGAACCGGCCTAATAAAGTGATCAGCCCTTATTCCCATTATGGGCCTATATAACGCCTATAACCTTTTGCTCTACAGCTAACTGTTGTGTGAATGGGACTTGGTTGTTGGGTTCTTTGGTGGGATTTAGGAAGCCAAGTTCGGCTCAGTTATTATTCTAGTTCCAATGAATGTATGTTATATTTCCTCACCGAATCTGTGCTATATTGCGTAGCGAATTTATGCAGAAATATCTTCCCTTGTGTTACCATGGAAAAGCATTTCTGAAAACCTGGGAATCAATGGAATGGCATTCTTTTCCATAAATACAGGGAGGATTCAAATACCTTTTGACTAAAGCGAGGAATCTTAAGTTGAACATCTGAAAATATTTCTCATGCTATCTGGGAATTCATTTTCTAACACGCCGATAGCAAACTCTTGATATCTGCCACTGGCAGCTTTACTCTTGTGTTGAGTGAGACTGAGCACCAGTTTGCAAATACACAGGGTTCATTACATGAAATCTTCCTTTGGGCTGAATCATCTGGCTGATAGAATGCAGATGTAATGCTATGCTCCAAAATCAGAGCAATGTTTTAATATAAAATAAGGGATAATACCAAAACGTCCCTTGCTTTTACCAGCCCACTTACATAAAGGGATTGCATGGATTTTACTTACAGCTTGTTTCAAACCCATTCAATTCTTGCATTGTAAAAGAATTACAGCCAGATGGCCTATGACCAAGAACACGGCAGTCACACCTTCTAGGGACATATTAACATATGTTAACATCATCTAGCAATTCTAGCAATTCCTGGAGATTTAAACCCATTTTCCACACCCTACAGCTGACATTGAACACAATTTTTTTAAATGTGGACTGAAATCTGAGCTATGCTGCTTCACTGTCTAATTCAGGGTATTCCTCTTGTGCACTATTAGATCATTAACAAAATCATACCATCAACATTTGGTTATTTGTAATACCGTATATACTCGAGTATAAGCCGTCCCGAGTATAAGCCGAGGTACCTAATTTTACCTCCAAAAACTGGGAAAGCTTATTGACTCGAGTATAAGCCGAGGCTGAGAAATGCAGCAGCTTCTGGTAAGTTTCAATCTCGTTTTTGGATGACTATTCTAAGGCGCCGGCGAATATTCTTAGGCGCCGGCGAATATTCTTAGGCGCCGGCTACTATTCTAAGGCGCCGGCTACTATTCTAAGGCGCCGGCGAATATTCTTAGGCGCCGGCGACCGTTTTTGCGCTTGACCCGAGTATAAGCCGAGGTAGAGTTTTTCAGCATATTTTGGGGGCTGAAAAACTCGGCTTATACTCGAGTACTGTATATACGGTACTGTCATTTCAAAGCATTGAACTTCAGATTCTTTCTTTATAATTAGTTAAAGGGGTGGTTCACTTTTAATGTAATTTTTATTATGTTATAGAATGGCCAATTCTAAGCAACTTTTTTATTGGTTTCTATTGTTATTTGTCTTTTTCTTATTAGGGTAGAACTACACAGATGTTTTCGTTGTGATCCGAAGCGCTGCGACAAAAACGCCTGCGGCAAATCACATGCGACAGAAATAAGGTAAGAGCTAGAAATGTTGGATGAAGTCGCAGCATTTATCCGACGCGACACGACTGTCGGATGCAGGTGCAGCATCTGCATCCGACAGTCGTGTCGCGACGGATCAATGCTGCGACTTCATCCGACACTTCTATCTCTTACCTTATTTCCGTCACAGGCGTTTAGTCGCAGTGCGTCGGATAGCGTCAAAAAGTCAGTGTAGTCCTACCCTTACTTCTTTGCAGCTTTCAAATGGACGTTCCCTACTCCTTTCTAAAAAAACAAATGCTCTGTAAGGCTACAAATATATTGTTATTGTTACTTTTTATTACTGATCCTTCTATTCAGGCCCTTTCCTATTCATATTCCAGTCTCTTATTCAAATCAATGCATGGTTGCTAGGGTAATTTGGACCTAGTTACCAGATTGGTTAAAATGCATATTGAAGGGCTGCTGAATAAAAAGCTAAATAACCACAAATAATAAAAAATGAAAACCAATTGCAAATTGTCTCAGAATATCACTTTCTACATCATACTAAAAGTTATCTCAAAGTTGAACAATCCGTTTAAGAACTGTACAACATTTTCATTTACTGCAATAAAACATGCTTTAATTTTAAAACACATACAATTCACTCTCATTGCAGCTGCCATTCATTGCTTCCCAATGATCCGTTCAGCTTTATCAGAAAATGTGCATAGAATAGTAAAATGTCTGATTAATTCTATATTCAGCATGTGCTTGGCCCTTGGCAGCTAAAAGGGACCATTCGTTTTGTACCCAGTCTTTATTTCCTCTGTTTGCCTCTATTTGAACTACCTCTTTAAAGGTGAACTAACCCCTAATAATGAATATGGCTAAAAAAGCCTTAATTTATATATTGAACTTATTGCACCAGCCTAAAGTTTCAGCTTGTCAATAGCAGCAATGATCCAGGACTTCAAACCTGTCACAGGGGGTCACCATCTTGGAAAGTGTCTGTGACACTCACATGCTCAGTGGGCTCTGAGCAGCTGTTGAGAAGCTAAGCTTAGGGGTCGTCACAAATTATCAAGCAGAAAATAAGGTTGGACTGTGATATAAGCTGATGCTACAAGGCTGATTATTAAATTCTGATGCTAATTGCACTGGTTTCTGTGCTGCCATGTAGTAATTATCTGTATTAATTACTAATCAGCCTTATATTGTGACATTTCTATTCTATGTGTACTGTATATTGTGAGTGGGTTCCTAAGCTCAGTAAGTGACAGCAGCACAGAGCATGTACAGTGAATCTCCAGAAAAGAAGATGTGGAGCTACTGGGGCATCTTTGGAGGCACAGATCTTCCGTGCTAAAGGGCTGTGGTTGACTTGAACTGGTACTGGAACCACAAATAGAATGTACAATATTTCTAGTCTACTTCTTTAGTTAGGATTTAGTTCTCCTTTGAACGCATTTTACACTTGTCCAAAGGACTTGCTATGTGAGAAAAGAGATGCTTCCAAACATGGACTATAGTAAAAAACTGCTGAATATATTCATATACACATCCTGGTATGAGTCAGAGACAATCTTGGTCAGGGATCAGACTAAACACAAACAGGAAAGTAATCACTTCATTAGTTCATCGTATAGACAGGACAAATAACTGGGAAATAACTGACAGACGAGCCTTCAAGTAAACCAACATATGGGTTTGTGCATTCAAGTAACCTATAGCATTGTCTTGTTTGGTAATATATATATATATATGCTTTAGCGATGTGAATACCAGCATTTAGGCACTGAACGGACATCATTTGTTTTTTGATTTTTTTTTTTTCATCTCTAGCAATTAAGATTAGAATGTTAATAAAATACACAGCTCATATATTATGGGTAGCTTTGAAGTAACAGTTGGTTTGCAACTAAGCATTCCATAGCTTATTGATATGTAATTAATCTTCTGTAACTCTTACTTGTACATTGTTACTAAAGGCTCTGTATTTTATTATGCGGTGAGAAAAGGCAGACAGTGGTTACTTTTATGACATCTTTACAGTTATTTCAGTGCACTGGAGGGAAAAATCCCACGTAAAGGGATTAATAGAATCTGCAATTCTGCAACCTCATTGTCCTGACTGTGAAGAACCACTTATACTGCTTCAAATGAAAGTTCTTTTCTTCTAGTCTAAAGGGGTGCCCTCTGGTGCGGTGATCCTCTTTATGGGTAAAAAGGTCTCCTGCTATTTGTCTATAATGTCCTCTAATGTATTTGTAAAGTGTAATCATGTCCCCTTGCATGCTACCCTCATAATTTAAATTTACAAGTTTAGTTGCACATCTCTGCACTCTCTCAAGCTCATTAAGTAGGGATGCAATGAAGTGTGATTCTTCACAGAAGAGGTGGGCTTTATGGAACATTTACAGCTCGGCAGGGTAGGAAAGAGCCTGATGTTTTTGGGAAAGGAATTCCACAGGTAGGGAGCTGTCTGGTGAGATGTTGGACATGTGCATGTGATGAAGTTATTAAGACAGAAGTCTATTAGATGAGAAAATTGGTTGATTAGAAGTGTACCTGGAAGCTTGAAATGGAAGGTGGAGAGCTTTGTAGTTGAGTGTGAGGATTTTGATGGGAGAATGCATATGTAGCCAGTGCAGGGATTAGCAAAGTTGCAGCAGGTGAGGTGGATACGGCTTGTAGATGTATTCTGGATGGATTGCAATGAGGATAAGCGAGTGAGTGGTAGACCAATAAGGAGGTAGTTGCAATAGTTTAAGCAGGAGATGATTAAGGGCTGGGACACACTGGGCGATTTGGGGAGATTTAGTCGCCTGGCGACTAATCGCAGTGACTTTTCTCCCCGAATGCCTCCCCTCGCTCTGCGCCTGGATAAAATGAAAAGTCGCCGGCGCTAATCACACACGGCGATTCGTTTTCCGAAGTCGCCTGAAGTTGCCTCACGAGGAAACTTCGGGCGACTTCGGAAAACGAATCGCCGCGTGTGATTAGCACAGGCGATTTTTCATTTTAGCCAGGCGCAGAGCGAGGGGAGGCATTCAGGGAAGATTGGTTGTGGAAAGTCGCGGCGATTAGTCGCCAGGCGACTAAATCTCCCCAAATCGCCCAGTGTGTCCCAGCCCTAAAGGTGTGGTTTACCTTTAAGTTAACATGTAGTATGTTACATATGGCCAAATTTAAGCAACTTTTCAGTTGCTCTTCATTATTTATTTTTTATAGTTTTTTTTTTAAAATTTGCCTTTTTCTTCTGACTTTTCTAGCTTTTGATTAGGGGGTCACTGATCCCTCATAAAAACAAATGCTCTGTAAAGCTACAAATGTATTATTATTATTGCTTTTTATATGACTGTCTCTTTTTAAAATCAATGCATAGTTTTTACATTTTTAACTGATACTGCCCTCAGAGGTTTGGTGAGCACATACCTTGGTTTGGATATCTGGCCCAAGAACAGAGCCTTACCCTTAGACAGTAATACAGGAATGGGACCTTTTAGCGAGAATGCCTGGGAGCTGGAGCTTTCCAGATAATGGATCTTTCTGTAATTTGGATGTATCAGTCTAATAGAAAATCATTAAATAAAGCCAATAGGCTGGTTTTTGGATAAAGTACAAGACACTGTTTTATTATTACAGAGAAAAAGGAAATCAGTTTTAAAATTTTGGATTATTTGGATAAAAGGAAGTCTATGGAAGGCAATCTTTTCGTAATTTTGAGCTTTCTGAATCAAATTCGACCAAACTCGATTAAGAGTTTTTTCAATGAAAACGCGAATGTCAGTAAGGCTGCAAACATTGACTTATGCATGAATTCAGCAGGTTTTAGGTGGGGAATAGTCAAATATGAATTCTTAAAAGGCCAGACTTTGATAAATCTTGAAAATCGAATTTGAATTTTTTAAAAACTTCAATTCGAGTTTGGATAATCCACTAGTCGAATTTGACCGTTAAAACCATAAAAAAAATTGAAAATTTCAATTTGAATTTTCAATTGGACCCTTGTGAGAGTAATATTCTGAGACTGAGAATTTGCAAATGGTTTATTTTTATTTGTGTTTTTTGAGTTATTTAGCTTTTTATTCAGCAGCACTCCAGTTTGCAGTTTCAGTAATGTGGTTACCCTAGGATCCATGAATTCCTGGAATATGAATTGAAAAAAAGTTGAAAAACAAAGGTGTAGCCATACAAGGCATTTGTATTTTAGATTGGGTCAGTGACCCCCATTTGAAAGCTGGAAAGATATAGAAGAAGGCAAATAACAAATAAACGATTAAAGAAAAATGAAGACCATTTGAAAAGTTGCTTAGAATTTGATCATTCTATTACCACCCCTTTAAAAACAAAACAACAAAAACAGTGTATTATTTTTAGTTAATATGAAGAACTAAGTGATCATTGGTTTTTGTGTTTTTATTCTACCCCTACTACCACCCATTCTCTCACCTTTTCAAGAAGACGGTGCTTATATAAAGATGATAGACTCCCTTTCTGCTGCTTGTGGTCAGGGGTATAACTAGGACAGGACATTACCTGCCCTTTCCTTCTCCCACAATTGCTCTAATAAACCACCAGTGTACTTTCAGTTTCACTGTTCGAAACTTGTCAGTGCAAGAAACGACAAAAAACAAAGGTATTTCTTCATGAAAACAATACAGTAGGTATGTCTAATACAGTCCTTCTTATTGAGCTATATGTATAACAAGCCAAAATGTTATATTTTGATGCCTTTTAGTGAATGAAAATTGCCCCTTTATAAAGCAATTTTGAAAGATATTGATAGAAAGAGTGCTACTTATCCATACTGGAATGGAAACTCAATGTATTATATATTTTTCCTATTCCTTTATGCCATATTGATGACAAATTATTCAGCCTTCCGTGGGAAAGAGTATGAAATTGTGATTTAAAAATCCCTAAAAGCAGGTAAGGGACAGACATTTTTGGCAAATATATACTTTTTATATTTGGCCATGGGAAACTAAGATCAAAAATGGCAGTTTTTTTAATTTGTACTATTTTTAAATAGGCCATCAAGTAAGAAAAGTTAGTGAAACGGAACACATGCAGATCAATTACTGTAGATGGATGAGAAATCAGGTAAGAAAAAGTACAAGCTAGAAGAATCTCTAATGGACTACATTTCCCATAACTTAAAGGGATACTGTCATGGCAAAAAAAAATTTTTTTTCAAAATGCATCAGTTAATAGCGCTGCTCCAGCCAAATTCTGCACTGAAATCCGTTTCTCAAAAGAACAAACAGATTTTTTTATATTTAACATTGAAATCTGACATAGGGCTAGACATATTGTCAGTTTCCCAGGTGCCCCCAGTCACGTGACTTATGCTCTGATAAACTTCAGTCACTCTTTACTGCTGTACTGCAAGTTGAAGTGATATCACCCCACTCCCTTTCCCCCTACCAGCAGCTTAACAACAGAACAAAGGGAAGGAACCAGATAACAGTTCCCTGACACAAGATAACAGCTGCCTGGTAGATAGGGTTGCCACCTTTATGTCTGGCTGAGACCGGGCGGGGGGGGTCCGTGATGTCAGTTGGCATGTCTGTGATGTCAGTGGGCGGACCCGTGACATCAGTGGGCGGGGCTATGGCGCGGCAATCAGCGATTGGCCGATCGCCGTGTCAATCAAGGGAATCCCGCCCGGTTTTCCTTATTTGGAAAACCAAGCAGGAAGTATAGACCCGGGCAGCCCCTCAAAATACCGGGTGGCAACCCTACTGGTAGATCTAAGAACAGCACTCAATAGTATAATCCAGGTCCAAGTACAACACATTCAGTTACATTGAGTAGGAGAAACAACAGCCTGCCAGTTCCATCCTAAAGTGCTGGCTCTTTATGAAAGCACATGACCAGGCAAAATGACTGCCTACACACCAATATTACAACTTGAAAAAAATACACTTGCTGGTTCAGGAATGAAATTTTATATTGTAGAGGAAATTATTTACAATGTAAAGAATGTAATTTAGAAATAAAAACGAAATCATAAAAATCATGACAGAATCCCTTTAACTCCGCTAAGATACCTCCCCTCTTAACCATGCCATGGCCCATCTCTGCACCAGTCCTGTTCGGTCCCCGGGGCCCACTTACTTTGGAAGAGAGCAGTGTTTGTGATTAGTAGATGCTGCATTGCCTTGTGTATTTTTGCGTAGAGGTGCTGAGGCTCATACAAAAATAGGCAGCGGATAATAACCAACATGCCTCATCCATTCAGTTCCCCCTTAGGATAAGCACTTGTGTGAGTCATTGTGAGGATACACGTGGTTTAGGGACCAGTTCTGGGAGTCGCAGCACTGCACATAGAACGGCTCTACATCCGATAACATCTCCAAATGTCATTTCCAGACCGGAAACCTCAACTATGTGCAGTGGAAAAGAGAGTGATCCTGTTTCTTATTAAATGAATAGAAAGCAGTGAGAGTGCAGATTCAGCATTTCTTTGCATAGCCTTGGAATTTACTATTTATACAAAGTGTGATTTTTTTTTTTTTGTGTGTGTGTGTCTCCCGTAACATTTGAGGAGTGCCTGTCTGGCAAATATTGTGATTTTTAAGATTTATACTCTTTAAATATTTAAGATTTCCCCCAGGCCTCTGGCAACAATTCCGTTCTACTGTGAAGGAAAAATGATAGTGGTGCCCTCAATCCCCCTCAAAGAAAAAGCTTATAAATAGTATGCTGAGGGCAGACAAGGAGTAGGCAGTCTGAAACCCTTCAGCTGTCTGTGGGATGCTGGCAGTTGCAGCTCAACATCATGCAGTATTAACAGTCAACTAATTGCCTATTTCCTATTTTAGTCCCTCCCTTCCTACCTTTATTACTCAGGAACCTACTTCATGAGTAAATGTTGTGCCATATGGCAGTGCATTACGCAGATTAGAAAGAGCAAAGATTTTAAACAGAATGCTTTTTCCGGAGAGGACTGGGGCATAGGCTGCTTTTATATTCACCCTAAATATCAATCAATTATTCATTTAAATCAAAAGACAGTCAAACTATAGAGGGGAGCAGTTTGAAATCTGTTTTACATTCCCCCTCAGATCACATGTGTAGATGCGGCTGACTTGGAAAGGAGATTTTTGGCAGCAGCGGGATACAATAAATAATGTTTGGAATGGGACAGCAATGTCTAAAGTATGTCCGGCGGAGTCCAGCACAGTTGCTCCTATGATGCCATGTCTCCGGATCTACACATTGTGGGCTACCATAGTGCTGAGGTATAGCACACACACTGATTTATGTAGACAGCCATAAAATTGTCTCAAAAGAATGAATGGGATGCCATTAAGCATGTGCTTCACCTTCTCTTCTAACCAATCCCATTCTCTCTCTCTCTCTTCCTCATTTTGCATCCCTGAATTTTAAATTTCAATTCCATTCTTCCCATTTGTTGTGGCATTCTCTCCTGTATATTCTTCTAAAGCTTTACCCTGTGATATAAATAAGTCTGTGTATGGTCACAAATACTTATATACCATGAAAGACATTAATTCTGTGTATTAGGGATAGTTTTGTATATATAGGGGCAAATTCATCAAGGGTCGAATTTCGAGGGGTTAAATCCCTCGAAATTCGACTGGGGAATAGAATCGAATAGAATTGAATAGGCAATTCGGGTGAATTTACGCGCTGGCGAATAGTCGAATTGGCGCTCGATCGAATATTCGCACGAAGGATTTTCATTCGATCGAATGCCTTTTTATTCGATCAAAAACTTGGAAAACAAGGTTATGGGACTTTCCCATAGGCTTTTAAAGCAATTCGGTAGGTTTTAGGTGGCGAAGTAGGCAGTCGAAGTATTTTTAAAAGAGACAGTACTTCGACTATCGAATGGGCGAATAGTCGCAGCGTTTTTGCGCTCGATCCAGTACTTCGACAATCGAATGGGCGAATAGTCGCAGCGTTTTTGCGCTCGATCCAGTACTTCGACAATCGAATGGCGAATAGTCGCAGCGTTTTGCGCTCGATCTATTCGAATCATTATACTCAGGCGAATTTACGCCAATTCGATAGTCGAGGAGCACAAATATTCGAAGTTTTTTTACTTCGAATCCTTCACTCGAAGTTAGTGAATCGGAACCAATATGTATTAGGGACAAACGGCACCCCATACCCACACAGCAGGGTGTGCTGCCCATGTGAAATGCTGTTCTGTATATAAGACATGAACTCACTTCTCTACAAATGACTATTTTGGGCCAGGTGCATATATTGTTTTACAGACCCTGGCATATCTCATCATATAGCCATGGAAAGCACTCCAGGACTGTGCATAGAACAATATAAAAGCAATTCTTAGCATACTCATCTGCAATATGGGAATTGTATTTAAAATATGTTGAAGTTGAGTGAAGAAGAATTATAAAAACTCGATTCGAAAAAACTCGACTGTGAGGAAGGCTACAAACATCACCAAAATGATCCCTGGACCTCTCCCTTTGACTTATACAGTAAATCGGCAGGTTTTAAGTGGTGAATAGTCAAATCCGAGTTTTTAAAGGGCCAGAGTATGATAAATCTTGAAATTTGAATTCAAATTAAAACTCAAATCGAGTTTGGATAATTCAGAATTTGAATTTGAGAGTTTAGGCTAAAAACAAAAATCGAAAATTCAATTTGAATCTTCACTTCGACCCTTAATAAATCTGCCCACCATGTCCCTCCTTGCTTTTTGTTATGGGTTTATAAACACAATAGGAAGCAAGATGATGTGATATAGTGCTACGGAACTGGTGGCCAGTCTGGATGGATATAGTGGTTTATTATGGCTACTAATTGGTCAGGGTGACTCTCATCACCTATTATAATAAAACATAGTTAATGTTGGTGGCAGGTACCAAATGAGGACAGGCCACTTCACCCAGAAGTTCTAAAGTAAGAGTTCCCCATGTGCTGAAGCTCTTAGACACAGCCAACACTGAATCACTAGTACCTTCAAAAATTATTTTAAAAATATATTGAATATACATCATTCCCATTAAGTAACACACTAAATAGGAATGGTCATAGCTCATCAGCCTCCTGTTGATGCAATAGAATGTTGACTAACAATGTACAGAATTGTGTATCCATAATTACCAACTATTTCTGGATTCTTAAAGCCTCTCTACTGAAATTCATTGTAACTGGATTATCCCAGATTATCCCATTTTATAAGGTAAAAACTGTGTGCCAAAGTTCAAAACTTTTGTTCTGTAATTTTGATAAGCTTCTGTGTGATAACGGAAAAGAAAGAAATCCAACCCAGTTTGGAAAATGTCAAACCTGCCTGATTATCAAACAGGGAGGCCCGTTTATCAAAGGTCAAATTTCTAATTTATCTAAAACCCAACTAATTTTACAGACTCGAAAACTTGAATCGAATTAGATTCGAATTCGACTCGAATTCAACAAAACTCTAATCAAGTTTTTTCTTTACAAAAAATTCGAATGTCAGAAAGGCTATTAATATCTTCATATGGGTCATGTGAAGATATTAATTGACTTATACATGAACTCGACAGGTTTTAGGTGGCGAATAGTCAAATTCAAATTATTCACAGGGTAAAGGTCTGATAAAACTCGAATTACGATTTAAAACGAGTTTGGATTATTCCCAATTCGAATATGTGAGTTTTGACCAAAGAAAAAAGCATCAAAAATTCAAATTTGAATTTCCTATTCAACCCTTGATAAATCTGCCCCTTATAATTTAGTTTTATACAAATTTTTTTTGGTATGTTTATGATGGCTTATGATGCACAGGATGAGCTTTGGGAGGAGATAAAGAGGATTTTGACAGTGAAAGAGATCAATGACTTGTCTAGGCAAAGCTGAATCTGCAAGAAAAGCTAGAAATAACTGTATAAAAAAAATACTAGGGCTCATATATTAGACCACAAAGTGCTCTGTCAGTTCAGATGTTATGGGGTAAAGTGGTCCCCTTCTAAAAGATGATACTCCTCATAGAAATCCTCAGTTTTTCTTTACTTACAATCAAAATTGCAGATAATACATAACTGTTCGATTCAGCTCAATACCGAATCTCCCACAAAATATTTGTCCAAATACAGAATGAAATACAAACTCTAATAATGAACTTTTTTGGAATCCAGTACTTAACACTTTCTTAACAGTTTCCTTCATCTAAACCATGTACAACCCAACTCCTTCTCTATAAATCATAAGGTTTTATTTCTCCTTTTACGTAATATTATGTTCACATGTACTGTATAGCTGGCCATAGATGTAAAGTTTTTTAAAAGATCTTTTTAAAGCACATTTATCAAGGTTTCGAATTCATGTGAGTTGTTTTTTTTAAAACTGCCATAAACTCCCATGAATTTGAAATTCAATTAAATTTTTTAAGGTGAATCTGATCGACCCGAAAACTCAAATCGAATTCGATTAGAATTTTAAAAACTCGATTTGGATTTTTTCTCCAAAAAAAGGCAAACATCTCCAAATTGATCCCTGGATGTCTCCCATTGACTTTAACAGCAATTCGGCAGGTGTTAGGTGGTGAATAGTTGAATTTGAGTTCTTAAAGGGCCAGAGTATGATAAATCTCCAAAATCAATTAGAATTTTTTGAAAAACTCAAATCGAGTTTGAATAACTCCCTAGTCCAATTTGACAGTTTTGACCATAAAAAAAACTTGAAAATTCGAATTTTCAATTCGACCTTTGATAAATGTTTCCCCTAGTACTTCAAGGTCTGGCAGTAACCTCAGTTGTGCCTATGAATGTCTTTAACAGAGATTTGTGCATTAGCGGTGATCAAATCTGATCCAGGCAGGCAGTGGGTCACAGGCAGTGAGATTGATGGCCAGTTAGGATGAAATTTGCACATTTACACTTTATGCTCACTGTATTTCTTGCACACGCTGTAATAGACTTCACTATGCGGGTTCCCTCAAAAACTATTTTTATACCAGGGCAATCATCTGTAGCAAGAGATCTATGCTTTACATTTGTAGTAGAGAGATCAGAATGAAATGCTGATTCATCACTATTAGCATCTGCACTTGTGCCATTCAACTCTATGGAGCACAGTAGAGCCTAAGGTCTCAGAGTCAAGTCTAGGGGCCAAATGACAGCTGGTACTAATGCTGACAGCTGCTAAGGGTCAGTGTGTGACCCCTGACTGGCTTAAGGATGCCCTCCCTACCACATCCTTCTCTCTCTCTTCTATCCATTCCCCCCTGCTGTCACTGTCAGAAACCTAAATGCTCCAGATTGGAGAAGACTTGCTAGGGAAGAATTGAGGGTGAGTAATTATTATATTATTAATTAAATGTAATTAATTTATACATTGACAAAATCCATATTTTTATGTACCTGCCAGTGAGGATGGCACAAGTTTTTTTTTTTTTTTTTTTTTTTTTTTTTTTTATGTACCATTTTTTAAAATTATTACAGAACACATTTTTTCCAGTGTCAATCGTATGATAACTGTTCATGGAAACTGAATGTCTTAGGGTTCTTTTAGGGTAGGATACAAAGGGCAAAAAACAGCAAAGGTGGAAGGGTTTTTTCCACTGTGCCACGTTGTGTTTGTTCAGCGGTGTTGTCCTTTACAAGTTAGGGAGCACAGGGTACATAGATGCCTTGTACTTATTGTCTACCCTATGGCAGGTCTACCTTTCACCCTCTCACCCCTGCCCCTACGGTGCAGATTTATTAAGGATCGAATTGAAAATTAGAATTTTCAAATTTTTTTATGGCCAAAACTGTCAACTAGGGAAACTCGATTCAAGTTTTTTTTTTTTTTAAAATTCAAATTAGATTTTCGAGATTTATCAAACTCTGGCCCTTTAAGAATTAGAATTCGACTATACACCACCTAAAACCTGCCGCATTACTGTATAAGTTAATGGGAGAGGTCCAGTGACCAATTTGGAGATGTTTGTAGCCTTCCTGACATTCAAGTTTTTTATTTCGAATATATTCAAATTTAAGGGAGTTTTAAAAAACTCACTTGAATTTAAAACTCTCAGTCTCATGTCATTCTGCCAGGCTCCAAATTCAAGTGCCTCTTGAATAAGAATTAAGAGGAACAATTTTATGCCCCTTGGTGTTGTAGCGCCAAATTACTGTTTGTGTCTTTTCCTCTTAATGCAATCATGATTATAAAAGGTTAGCTTGATTTATTATCTGTTGCTTACTAATTGAAATGTAACAGCCCTGTACAAAGAGGGAACCCATAATACAGAAATAAATAAATATTCCCTCGAATTTAAAGGATTTAGCGCAAATCCTTCGATCGATCGAAGTAAAAATCATTTGAACGATAAAATTCGAACGATTTTAAGCGATCGATCAAAGGATTTTTCTTTGATCAAAAAAAGGTTAGGAAAGTGCTGGGGAAGGTCCCCATTGGCTAACATTGTACCTCGGTAGGTTTAAACTGCCGAAGTATGTAGTCGAAGTTTTTTTTTAAGAGACAGTACTTCAACCATCGAATGGTTGAATAGTCGAACGTTTTTTAGTTCGAATCGTTTGAATCGAAGTCGAAGGTCGTAGTAGCCTATTCGATGGTCGAAGTACCCAGAAAAATACTTTAAAATTCAAAGTTTTTATCATTCGAATCCTTAACTCGAGCTTATTAAATGTGCCCCTGTGTGTTGCCACATTAGGGAATAATCATGTCCCTGTAACATTAGGAAGAACAACTGATAGGTGACAAGTTTTTTTTGTATTTGCTTCCTTCTGAATCAGCAGCAGAGGGTTCTGGGAAGGGATTAACTCCAACCTAAATAACTATGTGACAAGGCGCCCTATTGACAGGCACCCTATTGTTATCCGAGAAGTCATTTTCAGACATATTTCTGTGTGGGTGATGTGCATTTATTCACACTGCTCGCAAGTCTCAAGGCTCGCAAGTTTTCAGTCGCAAGTCTCTGAAAACCACTTCCCTATAAAGGGGAATAAATTTATAACTGTAATTAATCTGAGATAATGGATATGTACACTGGCATTTTCCTAGGTGCCATTTGACCCCTGCATTATTTTTTTGACCACAGGTTGTCTCTGCCATAGGAGCTGTTATTTAGATTGAAGTTGCTGGAATATTAGGGTGCAGGTGTTGGATAAGCATAGTACCAACCTCAGAGAAAACAAAGGCCTACATTAATTACCCTTATATTTACTTGGAATGGAATACAGGACCCCAGTGGTGTGATAACCTCAGTGCTGCCCTTGTCCACCTTGTACCCCCCAAAATTGCTGTGAAGCTAGTGCTGGGTAATTGTGTAGTGAAACCACACACTGTTTAGATTACACACTGTTTGTCCTTTCTGCAAACTTGTCCTACAGTGGTAGGAGTCAGTGCTATTTGTGTATCACTGATTGGGTATCAGCGGTGCAGGGCCGCCATTAGAAATCACGGGGCCCCATAAAGCAAAATTTTCTGGGTCCCCGTCCACCCCAGCCCAGACCCCATGCCACACCCCAGATTCTGCCCAAACCACAGTAAAAAGTCCATGCAGACATTTGCGGTGGTCAGGGCCCCCCTATAAGTTAAAAAAAAAAAAACATTGTCACCAGGGCCCCCCATAAAAGTTTTTTAAAAAACATATAGGGCCCCCCCTATACGTTAAAAAAAAATTGGCACCAGGGTCCCCAAAAAGGTTTTTAAAAAAACATTGTTGGTCAGGGTTCCCTGACGCGGCTTCAGTCTTCAGTGCTTCGGGTCTTTGCCTCTTTTCGCGACTTCCACGGCACATCACTTAAGAGGGGCCTGGCTAATTCAAAAACTGCTGCACAGCCCCCCTTCAGGCCCTGGCCGACACAGTTATACCCCCTGTGCCCGCTGATGACGGCCATGGATGTTTGTGCACTTTGAGACTGTCTATGGTAACTGGAATAGTTACAACTCCCCTCCTGTCTACATCTGGGCATTTACATGTCACTGGGGGGTTCACATTGCGTTTTTCCCCCGTAAATCTACATTTCCCTCTGCATCTGTTCACGCACCTTCTTACAGCCCTGTTTTACAGTCACAGAAAAGGTAGTGGAATGTCACGCATTCCTTTTCACATATGTCACATGTTACTCCCCCTATGTTCATGCATGTGGCTACTGTGCTGCTGTCCAGGCTGTCTACCCACGTTCCTTTAAATACAACAAGTTACTGTTCATACATTTCAAGCATGGCAACACTTTTTTCGCATAATGCTTTATTTTTAATACCCACACTGGGGCTATCTGCCCTTCAGCTACCCTATTGTACCACAGTGCCCAGCTAACAGTTCTACTTGGGGAGGCCCATTTATCAAAGGTCAAATTTTGAATTCATGTGAATTTTTTTTAATTTGAATATACTCACAATTTGACTGGGAGGTTACTTAAGAAGAAAATCAAATGTCAAATATTTGATAGAATGGTTCCCACCTGAAAATTTTAATCATATTCAATTCGTACCAATCGAGTTTTTCTCCCTAAAAAATACTCGAATGTCAAGAAGGCTATTAACATCTCCAGATGGCTCAACGAACATCTGCCGTTGACTTGTAAATGACTTGTTTAGGTGGCGAATGTTCGACTATTATTGGATTATTTCCATGGCCGAGTTGTGATACATCTCACATTCAAATATACATTAGAATAGGGGGATTAAAATTTGAATATGTGAATTTTGACACTCAAAAAATTCAAATTTACTTGACCCTTGATAAATCTGCCCTTAACTGTTCCACAAAGTTACTTAACTGTTTTACTTGGGTGACCCAGAAAAAGTCTTGGAATAAACTGTGACCCCAAAATTGGTTTATAACTAACTACGCACCTTATTTTAATAGCTCTTTTGTATTGTAGGAAGCCATAACTTTGTATTAAAGGGGACCAAACAAAGCAACAGGGAAATTCACTTTTGGGGCTGTCCCAAAGGTTTACAATTCCTGCTTTGACACGTGGACTACCCACTAGAACTTGTTATATTTAATAGGCCAGTAACACTAGAAAATCCGACTTATATACAGTATGGGGCATATTTATCAAGGGTGGAATTTCGATTGCAAAAACGTTGAAATTCAAATTCAAAAAGACCAATCGAAATTAAGTCAAGGTTTTTTTTGGTCGAATAAGTCAGTTTTCAATCAAGTAGGTCCGTATTCGTCCAAATATCATACGAATCGAAGAAATATTGCATTCGATCGAATTTGATTCAAAGTTTTTCCCAAAAAAAACTTTGTCCACCAATTGACTCCTCTAGGAGGTCCCCCATAGGCTAAAACAGCAATTTGGGGAATGGTCGAAATCAAATTTTTAAAGAGACAGTACATGATAAGACCTTAGATAAATCTGCCCCTATGTCTATATGAACACTCTTTGCATTTTTTTGAACCTTAGTAAAATTTCTAGAGAGCATATTGTTTTTTTGTTTTTTAATTGGAAAAAAACGTTGGTTTTCTTTGGCCATGCCATGAAAAAAAGAATTATCTGAAGTTCTTTTAAACACAACTGATCCAGATGCAGCTTTGCTGAGAATACAGATTTTAAAAAAAAAACACATAATGCAAACGCTATGGTTAAAAACAGGACTTCTGCTTCAAATGAAACGTGTTTATATTACAGCACAGAAATGACATCATAAATAATATTTTTGTTGGCATTTCTGTTGCTTAAAGTTTTTCTCCCTGAAGACGGGATGCCGTTCCATTCTAGCCCCCACCATTCCAGTGCACAATAAAACATCAAGCTGCTATAATTGTTAAGGGTAATAGTAGCGTGGTCACTGATTATCCCAGGCAATTTGTTGTGGACTTTATTTATAACCACGGTACTGCTCTGTTTATAGAAAATGGGCCAGCCAGCTGGATTGTGTGTATTCCCGACACAGATGAGCCCCACATTTTCAGTGCTGTCTGTACCCAAGCGAATTCTAGTCTCTTCCCCTCTTGTGATTTACTTCTTCTCTCTCATTGCCTCCCACCCTCTCTCATTCTAACTGTCCTGTTTGCCATTCTCTCATCCTTTTTTTCCCCTTCACTTATTCTCTTTCCTTCTTTCGCCCTCTTTTCCTCCTCCCATCCCCCCTTCACTAGCTACAGCTGCCGTATTTTGTGTTTAAAAAAAGATTTCCAAGTGCTTAGGACTGTTTGTGGAAGCATTAAATGAGAAGAAGTGTCATATGCCTGTGTTGGTAAAAAGCCTGCTTGTAGGAATCCTCCCCGTAGCCGCACTCTGAGACAGTCATAGCCTACGGATCAGGTTAGAGCTGCTTGCATAGGAATGACACAATGTATCTGACGCAGATTGGCCATACATTGTCGTTAATGGAGTGTTTCCTTTATTTGTAGTTGGTGTTGGTGCCGCGGGTGAATGCTCATACCCGTCTCTGGTGTCACTTCAAAGGACAGCCTCCCTGCAACTTCTGGTAAGAGCCCGTCTCTATTGCTACTGATTACTCTGCTTCTTATTATTGTTATTATTGGAGCAGGAGCTGAATAGAGATCCCTTTGTGTATCCTTAGGACATAATTTTATGATTGCTGGAGTTTCAGCATGAGGAATGATATTTCCAGTGAAAGACACAGACAGAAAAAGTAACGTATTGTTAACTGAAACAGTCAGTAGACTCATTAGTGTTAATACTTTTAATTTATGGTGTCTGGAGAGGGTTGTAGCACTTATCCCATATCCTTGTGCTCTATGGGGCAAATCTACTAAAGGGCGAAGTGGTTAACGCTGGCGAAAATTCGCCAGCATGACCTCATTTTGCCACTTCGCGATTTACTACGGGTCCCTGACGTAAATTAGTTAGCGAAGGAGATAGACTCTCGCACTACTTCGCACCCTAACGCCAGGTGAATTTTCGCACTGACGAATGGACGCAACTACGCTAATTCACTAAGATACGGATTTTCTTGAATGTTACCCCTTCCGCCAGAGTTCACTTTGCCAGCTTAGGCCAGGCGAAGTGCAATAGAGTAGATAGGAGTTTGTTCACAAATAGTTTAAAATAGTCCCAAAAAACAGGGTTTTACAGGGTGGTAGGCTGAAAAAGATTGTACATTTTTTTTGTGGTTTCCTCCTACATTTCCTAATATATGGCACATAAACTATACAGTGGGCTCGTGTGTAGGGCAATATAACAACTCTATTTTATTTTATTTTATTAGGGTTCCCAGGCTTGTGTAATGTAATGTATTTGCTGCAACATATACGTCCATTGTACTATAACTGCACGCCGTATGCTAATTCGACATCGCTAGCATAACTTCGAACTGCTTATCGTATTATCTCCACTCACCACTGTAAATAGCGGGGCATGCAATTGGAGGAAACTTATTTGTCATGGTTAAAAGCTTCATCTGTAGCATTTGTTGCCTACTTGCAGAGCTGTACAACAACATTTTAGCAGATTTATCAAGGGTCGAATTTCGAAGTAATGGGAGTTTTTTTTAACTCCCCTAACTTCGAAATTCGAATAAAAAAAGACCAATTGAAATTTATTTTAAAAAATCTAACTTTTTAACTTCGGGTGAATAGGCTGTATTTGAATCGTTCGAATTGAATTTGAAGCGCATTCAATCGAATTCGAAACAAAGTAATTGCCCCAAAAAACTTCGAAGTCCACCAAATGACTCCAAATTGGTTCTAGGAGGTCCCCCATAGGCTAAAACAGCAATTTGGCAGGTTTTAGACGGTGAATGTTTGAAGTCGAAGTTTTAAAGAGACAGTACAGGATAAATTTCGATATTTGAATAGTCAAATTTCGATAGTCGAAGTACACAAAAATAGCTCTGAATTTTCACTTCGACCCTTAATAAATCTGCCCCTTGGTGTTTCAAAGAGCTTACAATCTAAGGGAGATCTCCAGGGATCGTCCTTGTGTGACTCTTTATACAGCTGTTAAACTACAACTTTGGTTAATATACAAAGCAGGGGACTGCAGTTTAACAGCTGTACTTTAAAGGTGCACCTCTCAACCGTGATCTGTCTGACATGCAGCCCTCCTGTTGCTGAACTGCATCCTAGCTGTGGTAGTCTGAAAACAGCTGGAAGCTGGTGGTGCTACAGGCTGACAAGCTGGGTTTCAGGTGGTTAATCAGTATTCCTTAAAACCCTGGCTGGTCAGTCTCTAGGTACTAACTGGGGAGACACTGAGAGTGAGTCTGGGATCTTGACACTAAGGATCCCATGTGTCTGTGCACACAGTCACCAGCATGGAAGGTCTGTAGCTCTGCTGTTTTTTTGTTATTATTGAACTGAGACTGCTGCTAAAAGCTATTTTTGTTGTTTGAAAAGAAAAACGGAGTCTATTTTGTACCTGTTGCTGCCGGCTGAAATAAAAGCCACTTTTTCTTTAACGGATTTTTGTTGTTCTGACGCTTACTCTGTGGGAACCTGCCGTAAGGCCCATACTTTTTAAAACATACATTCTACCATCCAAAATATACCATCCAAAATATACCCAAACCCAGATTGTTACCAATGGAACCCAGGCATATTCAGCTCATTCGAGTACCTTGAAAATGTGCAGTTAGAGCAGAAAGATGTAATTTTTATTTGAATTGAGCTGGATACATTCTCTTTGAATTTGTACCAATTGATGACTTTATTATGGAGGATTTCAGCGTGGGCAGAACTTTTTCCTAGAATGGATGACAGTGCTCATTTGGCAGCTGCTTGGCCACAGTGGAGTTGATGCTGAGCCCTTTTTATGAAGATACTCTGACCCCTGATATGTTTATCACCTAGCTTTGTCAGCTGCCACTTCTTTGGGACATTTTTCTGCAGCTCAGTAGTATCTAGCCTAATATCTAAGCACAAGTATATATTCCAGCAACACTCATTGAGCCTTTGTGGAATGTTGTACTTTAATGGCAAACTGACAATGCAGGTGGAATAGCTGGCACCACTAAGAATGCACAAGAGAATGTATACATGTAATTCTCACAATTTTTTTTGGCTACTGGAGAAATTAATGAACCAGATGCAGTAGGATCTACATACTTGGCCAGAGTTAAAGAAGGGGGGACCCCAGGGAATACTGGAATTTACATACATTAGGAATGTTTAACCTACAGTCCTGTAGCTACAGAATAACAACTCCCTGCATCCTATAAAAGCCAGCTGTCAGTGGGGCTGGGAGTTAATGTGCAGCGACAGCTGGGGCATCCACAGGTTGGTCCTCCCTGGTTTATATACAGAAAACAACAGGTGGCATACAATTTAGTTAAAAGTAAGGATGCACTGAATCCAGGATTCGGTTTGGTATTCGTCAAGCATTCAGCCATTTTCAGCAGGATTCATATTCAGCCGAATCCTTGTGTCACAAAACAAGGAAATAAAAATTTTTTAGCCGACGAACATCGTGCGCGGCTCTCTTTTCCCCTCCCCCACACTCATTTGCATATGCAAATTAGGGCTCGGATTCAGTTCGGTATTTGGCAGAATCTTTCACGAAGGATTCGGAGGTTCGGCCAAATCCAAAATAGTGGATCGGTGCATCCCTAGTTAAAAGGGTTTTTCTGATTCTGGAGTGTAGGGCAAATGCCCTGTCTTTTCCTTCTCAAAACCAACTACAACCCTGTAAGTAAAGGTGATAAAGGTCTTAATTGATGATATAGACCGAATAAGAACATGTTGGTTATAGTTGGTTCTACTGGCCACTGAGTGGCTTGTATCTGCTTCAAATTTTCTTCTTCAATACCCCTATTGTATTTGGTGCCAAATATCCTTAATTAGCATCAGTTTCTTAATGCCTTACTCTCAATCCACCGATATTCCTTTTGCTAGATTCTGATCTGGCCAGATCCTTGGTATTAAACTGGACTGAGCTGTCATGTCATGACATTAATGAGCCGAAAAGTGGAAGGGGACTTGCGTTTCTTCGTGGATCATACAGTTTTGACTATTGGGTTCTAATTGCAGTATCAGGACTTGTGGGGTATTCAGTGTAATATTTTATGCTGGATTTAATATTAGGACAGATAGTACAAATTTGTTAAATTCCCACATGTAAATCATTTAAAAGACAAATAATTAAGAACAATTTATAGTAATTAATTGTAAATTCCTACATGTAATTCATTTAAAAGACAAATAATTAAGAACAATTTATAGTATTTCATTTTAAATTCCTACATGTAATTCATTTAAAAGACAAATAATTAAGAACAATTTATAGTAATTCATTTTAAGTTTTGTAAACAATAGCCATTGTTTATTTCTGTTATTATGTATTAAATATTGGGACTCCCGTGTCTGTAAAGTATAAACTGTAGAATTGTGAGATTTGCATCAAATGCATCATCATTGTAGGGGTACCTATACTTAACAGTTTGAGCACTCAAGTACATGTATGTGTATCTTTTTTGAAATTATAGTGATTGTAATACACATACAAATGTGCCATATGTTGAGGGACATTGTAGGAAGGAATCCTGTGCCCCTGTGGCCATAGACGCAACAATTACCATCTTTACTGGAAAAGATCTTTTCAAGTTAGTTTGTTTCAACACACACATGTAGAGCTGAATTGTCAGATATACAGTTAGAAACAATATAATTCTACCTGTATCTAACAATGCAGCACTATCCAGTAGCCAATATTCGGTTGCCTTCAAAGGCCTCCGATCAAAACTTTCTGCCTCGGCAGACCGATATCCAAGCATTAGGCTGATATCAGTCGGCTCATCTGCCACCATACACGCACCGAATATTGTGTGAAAATTAGTTTTGTACGATATCGGTGCGTGTATGGCCACCTTTAGGGCTTTTGCACACGGGCAGATTCGAGGAAACTTCGAGCGACTTTGGAAAGCTAAGCACCGCAAGTGCATTGCCGCCGGCGATTCTTCATTTTAGCAGGCGGAAGGCAGTTCGGGGAGAATCTTCCTGTGTGCTAAAGCCCTTACAGCTTACAATCATATTCAAAGTAGATAACTACATTATAAATGGCTAACTAACCATTTGCTAATTATTCATTTAATGTTATAAAAGAGAATAAGTAAGGCTAACCTATAGAAAATAGAGTTAAGCTGGGTATACATAGGCTGATATAAGATGCCTACATGGCCCCTCCAACTTATCAGCCCCAGTATAGGGTCAGATATCTATTAGGTAGGTTTTAAAATCCTGACATGGTCCAGATCAGCACTGATGCCAACAAGTCTCAATAGACCCAATGTATGATCCAATCGTTGTGCCCTGAGACCAGTGTCGGACTGAGACACCAGGGGCCCACCAAAAAACCTTAGACCAGGGGCCCACAAAAAGTTTTTAGACCAGGGGCCCACTCTCAGTACCATTTTCTTCCTCTCCTCACTCAACCTCTATTCACCTAGTCTCTTTTCTTTACATACTATAATCTATTATTCCACCTATTTAGCAACTTTGTTCTCATAGAAATAGGGAGTGGCCTGACACCTGGGCCCACCGGGAGTTTTCCTGGTATCCCGGTGGGCCAGTCCGACACTGGGGGTGTGTGTGTATGGATGCTGGGTTCAGTGTCAGGCTGGGACACCAAGGGCCCACCAAAAAACCTTAGACAAGGGCCCACCAAAAAACTTTAGACCAGGGCCTCGCCCTCAGTACAATTTTCTTCCTCTCCTCACTCATCTTCTATTCTCCTAGTCTCTTTTCTTTACATACTATAATCTATTATTCCATATATTTAACTTCTTTGTTGAATGGGCATGAAATAGGCCAAGTGTTTAGCAGCATGGGGGGGCCCACTGACACCTGGGCCCACCGGGAGTTTTCCTGGTATCCCGGTGGGCTAGTCCGGCACTGCCTGAGACGACGATTGGATCAGCCCGATTAGGCCTAGTGCAAGTATATTTTATACTGAGGATTTATAGAGTAATAAAAGCAGAAAGGGGGGTTCATATCAATACGGAAACGTTTCAATTACAGATATACAGCACATGACGGGCAGGCATTAAGAGATTGTGCTGTTGCTGTTCAGCTCTCTGTTCAGTGTCCATCAGCAGAAACAAAATATGGTAGCGCCCCTGCAAAATTCCCCTAAAAAAAAAAGAAATGTGTTTGAGCAGTTATCATGAAAAGAACATAATCTGTAACTAGAAATAAAAACCTAGCTTTTGTAAAAAAAAAATAAAAAAAAAAAATCCATATTACTCACTTGCCAAAAAATCGTGAGAAAGCATGAGAATTGGAGCTTCTGGAGTTGGTGGCTGAGGGTTCTGCTTAGTGGGGCCTGGTGTTGGGGCCTGACTAAGCCTGACCCAAGAATAGTCTGTGACTGCTCATGCACTGTGCTATGTACATGCCTGGCAGCCCAATATAGTTCAGTGACACATTTCTCTCCTGTTTATTAGTTCCGACAGGGCGGGCTAGATAAAAGCTGCTTGGTTTCAGTTCGTATGCCTTGGTTATTGCTATATTTTTTTATGTTTTATCATGACAGTTGTAGCTCTTTCAGATATACTTCACGGGGGGATAAGGTCAGCGACACACATGTCTGCATGTAACGTTTGCATTGGCTGGGCATGTCACATGACCCTCGTACAGGAAGAGGTGTGCCATGTGTTTCCTGTAAAGTTTTCCTGACACATTCAGTGCACTTTGAAAGAGATTTTGGCAGTCTGTAATGGCAGCAACATGACTCAACAGAAACATGAAGGAGGAAGGCAGTTATATTCTCTCCACAATGCTGCACTCCTGCCATTTGCTGCCTCATTGTACTGTGTGTGTGTCTAGTCAGCCCAAATGTCTGACTCATAGTAATACAGTACTTGGCTGAGCGAATACAGTCCCTGCCCTAATAAAGTGGCAATGTCTCCTCCTGACCTGCCACATTTAGCACCAATTGCCCTAGGGCTCATACTGTGGCATCAAACACACAGGAGGGCACATAAGAAATACAAATTCCAGAAGGTAGTATGATTCTTCAAACCTTAATTGCCTTTTACTTAAGGCTGAGGTGACATTGCAATCAGCATTGCCTTAATACCGTATGGCTGCTGACAAGGGAGCTCTTGGTACATGATATTTTACCTGTATATGCCTTCCAGCTACACTACTCGAGATATCTTTCCATGCACACCTTTGGGTGAAATGCCAACTTTTTAAACAAGCAGAAGGTAGGACCTTTCTACTGCAGTCCCCTTTTTCTTTCTTTCCAAACAATTCATTTATTGTTGGGAGCAATCGTCATCAGTACAAAAGTTGTACTAAGGATCTTAGTTACAGGGCATAGGTCTACTGCTAAATACTCAAGGTTGGGGTAATATCTTAGTATTTCTCTGTATGTCTAATATTAATGAAAATAATAGATACTATGATCTTAAATGTGTCTACAGTGATGGGTTTCCATTTGCAAACCTAACATTAACATCCTTTTCTTTTTGTGCCTTGCAGGATCTCTACTTCTTCGATCAAACTGTGAAAAACAGAGCCAACATCTTCATTTGACGTTTTGGCGGATATATTAAGAAACATCATTTCACCGTGGTGCAATATACTAATAAGCACACCCAATTTCTAAATAACTTTCTTTGTAGCCATGTTACTGCTAAGACACTTGCTTTTTTATTTGGACGCCTGGGTGGATCTGCAGAATGGAAGGAGAAAGGAGTTGTACCAAATAAGCTGGAGAGGCAATTATAAGAAATAATCATATCCTATTTGAGTAGGAAGCAACTAAAAAATGACTCTGTCACATAGCTTTTTTTGCTCTAGCCTTCGTTTTTCAGTATTCGTGTATTTTCTTTCTGCCTGAATGAGCTTGTTCTACTCTCTTTGGATTAAACAAAAGTCAGTGGTTTAATCCTGAAGTATTCAAGAAACCAGTACTTGGTTGTTCATGACGGTTTTCATCCATCCAGGTCATACAGCATCGAGTAGTGATAAGTCTAAAGCAACTGGACTTGCTGAGTAATCTTGAAAATGTTTCACCATTCATCTGAGCAGAGGCTTTGGCTGTCATTTGGACTACAATAGAACAAAACCTGGCAATTTTTTAAAAATATTTTTAAGCACAAAGCATTTAAACTGTTGGAACAGTGCTGACCTTTAGGGCAGTCTTCTTTGATTTAATTTATTTATTTATTTAATTGGCCAGATGGCTGCACCTTACAAGGTGATTGTAAGTAAAGTAACCTGTTATAATAGTGTTGTATTGGACAAAAGGCTTGAGAATGTAATTCACTATTGCCATGGAAATTGTCAAGTTCATCAACTTGGAGTTCAGTGCAAAGTTGCACACCACAGTGTATGCTCAGAGCTTGTTAAAGCTCCAGGGGGTTTCCCTAGTCATACCAGGGATGTTACTCATAAAATAATAGGTGGAGAGGGGGTAGTTGGTGGTGAGGAGTGTTCTCATCTCAACTCTAGAAACAAGAAAGCCTCTGCCATCCAAAGTACTGGAAGTCTCAAGGATATTACTGGTGAAGCCATAAACTTAGCAAGTGGAAAAGCAAAAGAGTTCTCTTTTGAGAAATTAAGGAATGCATCAAATCAGCATGTTAATCTCAGGAAAGGCCGAAAAGTCCGTCCTGATTCTTTTAACAGGAAATCAACTGACTACGACTTTATCTATGGTCAATTTGGTAACAATGAAAATTGTCCTCCAAATGATTTATCTCATGGTCAAGGGGTGGAGGAGAAAGCAGTGGTCTCCAACAATGTATCATTGGAACAGAACCTTAATAACATGGCTGCTTTGTATCTGCAAGGCCTCGCAGATGAAAACCTTATTAACCAAATTCTGAAAAAACACAACCTTGACGGCGCAGGTTCTGGAGAAGACATAAAAATGTGTTTGGATATTCTCTTGAAGTGTTCTGAGGACTTAAAAAAGTGCACAAACATTATTAAGCAGTGTATTAGAAATAGGTCTATTGGAAGCAACAACACTAGTGAGGGGAAAGGGGAGGATCATTTTCCTAACCCAGAGATTATTTACATGAATGTTATGGCTAGACTCTCCTCTTACTTGAAAAAAATTCCTTTTGAGTTGGAACATGGTCCACATGGACGCAGTGAGCCTAGCGATCTGGCTGAACTTGTAAGTAGTATCCGCAGTTTACAGCAGCAACCTTTCTCTCCTATTTATGGCCATGAACAGCCCCCTAAGTATGAAGATGTGGTCCAAATGCCACCTTCAGTGAAAACCATTTCTTCTAAAGCCACAGATTATCATAGAGAAATTACTCCACAAAGTTCCATTATTAATGATGGCAGCACAGAGAAAAGTGTCTCACCAGTTGCTCCACCATTACCTGCTAAGACCTGGCAAAGAGGCACGAATCAGAATAAAGGAAGCAGTATGAAAAACAATTCTGCACCTTCTCATCAAAGGTCTCATGCAGAAAATCAGGTATTCTCCAATACTGGTGAGAGGCTGCCAAGGAATTCAGTGGAAAAACTTTACATTGAAGAGGATTCAGACTTGGAAAGATCTCTAAACCCCCCAAAATGCACATCAGGTTTATCTGTTTCCGATTCATTTGAACAGAGAACCAGTCGAAAGTCCGTTCAATCCCACAGACCTGTAGACACTTCTATGACATTAACGAACAATACATCTTTTAACAGTAATGGAACCTACAACAGTGGCTCACATTCTTATAATAGGCATGAAAGTAATGTAAGCAAGAGTTCTGACCATGAAGAAATAGACAAATTGCTGTTGGATTTGGAGAGGTTTTCTAAAAAAATTGAAAACACATTAAACAACCCTCCAAGCACAACCCCTTCTAAAGCACAATCTGGATTTCCTGTTTTCCCTAAGGAACCCAATTCACAGTTGCCTTTAGTGTCATGTACAAAAGCCAGTGAACAAAAGTTAGAAGATGATGACGGGAATCTTCTATTGCGTATATTGGGAAGCATTGAAGACTTTGCTCAGGAACTTGTTGATTGCCGTTCAGGTAAAGGAACTCTGTCCAAACAAAAAGAAGTAATGAAAATCCTTCAGGAGACCATGGTTACTTCACCTTCCTCTCCTAGTAGTCCGCTCCAGAACCAAAGCATGGACCTTGCTCCAAGATTATCAATTCAACAGACTCCAGAAATCATTAAGGTAAGAATACAGTTAATACATTTCAGACAAAACATGTTTGTTATGAAGAGTTTGCTGATTTTTGAGAACTATCAAATGTTAAAGGAGATTAAAAGACTGAGATTACATTTCATTTGGATTTAGAATAATCATACTTGCCTACATCTAGCAGTTCATTCTGGTTACTGCATGTTTATATCTGTGACCAGTTTAGTTTGGACCAGCTGAGGCCCAAGTTATGTAGTTCCAACTGCATAAACCAGTGGATGGTATGAAACCCAATTTCAACCCCAGTCATCAGCAGATATTAATAAGCCAATCCAGTCAATTTGGGCCCAATCGTTGATATGTTTGGTTGATGACTAAACAGGCATATATAGGGCAATCTTTATCATTGAAAATTAAATGATTAATAGTTTAATGAAACTTTTAGTAAATAGTTTAAATTCTTTTTGAATTAATGAATAGATCTAAGATTCCACTGTTACATCAAAAGTGCAAAAACTGTACAGTGGCAACATAAAAGATGATCAGAAAGTCCATACAATAAACAACTATGTTTATAAATGTGAAGATGATTGGTTGTATAGTTTTCAGAGACTGTCGTGGTGGTTACATGCTAAAAACTGACTGGATATAACGATGGTGTAACCAGTGGTAAATGGCAGTACTGGGAAAGATGAGTTTCACAGGTTATCTATTAGGTGCTCTGTATCAACAGAACCAAATGGCGGTATCACTGTACTTTAGCTACCAATCTGAGATTTTCTGTGTGTCTGTGGCCAGACACAAGGTATTGTCCTACTGATGTGGTCATCTCTGGATGGGTCTCTGTAGACCCTTGTGATCTAGTTGTGTGTATTGGGGCAAGCGATTGGATCAGCCCAGTTTGGGTCACATTCAAGGTGGCCACATTGACCTACGGTGGTCTACGGTGGCAAACTTGTACTTCTTTCTGTGTAAAGAGCAGCCTAATAGTTTAATTTGCCCTACTGCCTTTATGAAGTCATGAAGCATAACTGTCATCTGCTTTTCTTCATCTATGAGATGCTGGCTTCTGACATCTGTGACTAGACCTGTGGAATTTTTCCTTGATTATATCGGATTCTAAAATAGCTTTTTATTGTATTGTTCAGAGTGAGAGTGCGCTGAAAGCATTTTCGGCCAGGATTTACTCTTACCTCATAACTCAGTTTGGAGCCAGTAGCCATATATATCCGCCACATTGTTTTCATCACACTCTGACAGAATGTGGGCTGCGGTTGCTTATACTTTAGATTTATTCCTAGCTATAAAAGTTACAATATTAGTACAATATTTAGAAATAGGATCGACTTTACCGACTACCCCAGCATGATAAGGTTTTTGGAGGGTGTAACAGGGTCAACTTTCTTTCTGAGAAGGAATGCAAACTATAACATTTGAAAAAATTGAAAAATGAATCTAGAAATTGAAGAAAAGAATTTAAACTGTAAAGTATTGTCGATTTTCTTATGTTTATATTTGTTTATATTCATTTTATTTCTGAAATTACTGTTACTTAATCATATCTCAAATAAATACGCCAATATACAGTAGTTTGCTGTGGTCAGCTGTATTTAATTTGAGATTTTCTTTCTGTTGGTGGAAAGATACCTGGCCACAGTATGCAAGTAAATTCTTGTTAAACTATAACTCACACCCCCACTTCCTCACCTTACTGGTACACACTCGCCATATCTAAAATTTTAAACTGTGACATACTAAGAAAACATTTTCTCTCTAGTGACACTTTATTTTTAAAAACAAGTTGTATTGTATTGGTATTCATCTATTCAGGCCACTCCTATTCATATTCCAGTGCATGGTCCAGTGCATGGTTGCTAGGGTAATTTGCACCCTAGCAACCAGATTGTTTGAAATGCAGATTGAAGAGCTGCTGAAGAAAAGGCTAAATAATGCAAAAACCACAAATAATAAAACATTAAAACCAATTTCAAATTATCTCAGGATATCACTCTCTACATCATACTAAAAGTTATCTCAAAGATGAACAACCCCTTTAAGTGACATATTAAAGAATCTTACCACACTGCCTGGAACCACCATTTTGTGATGGTCTGTGATAGTCTGTGTGCTGCCTCAGAGATCACCTGACCAGAAATACTGCAGCTCTACCTGTAACAGGAAGAAGTGTGGAAGCAAAAGACAGAACTTTTAATTGGCTCATGTGACCTAACATGTATGGTTTGTTTGTGTGCACTGTGAATCCTACGATCTCAGGGGGCGGCCCTTATTTTTTTAAATGGCAGTTTTCTATTTAGGATTACCCAATGGCACATACTACTAAAAAAGTATATTATTATGAAAATAGTTTATTTACATGAAGCAGGGGTTTACATTTGAGCCGTTTTATGCATTATCTTTTTATAGAGATCTATATTGTTTGGGGGTATCGTTTTCCTAAGGCATGTGTCCCTTGTATATGGCTGGGTGGGATACAGTCAATGACAGTCCTTAAATGCCAGAAACTGATCACACCCTAGTCCTAATATGTTCCTGGCAGGCTTCTAGAGGAGCAAAAGTGACCTTGAGGACACAAGGAAACACACAGGAATGTGGCTAACGCTTATAAAGCAGTATGGTGGCAGTAAGGATTTCACTGAGAACTGATTGATTGGTTCCTTTTCGGTTACCTTAGATGCCAGCTGTATGTGTCTGTCATTCAAGAAGTGCTTGCTTTTGAAATCATCACTACCACCTACTAGTTTGCTGGCACCAATAAATGGCGTTCACAGCAGAAGCCCACAGTACTGGAACCCACTGATGATTCATATTTACAGATATGAGTCCAATAATAATGTTAAAGTGCTGATAATAAAACAAGATCCATTCAATCAGTGTTGTCTGGCCTAGAAAGACTTTTTTGTGGGCCAGGTAGTGTTAAAATGATGATGTCATTCAAAAAAGTGTGGGGAACCCTAGAAATGGCCGGGGTAGATGTAAAGCTGGAGGATGTACATGAATGCTGTCGAGGGTACAACCAGCCCATATAACATTATATTTAACCTCTTTATATTTTTTCACAGGCAGGCAAATGACTCTTTGTGGGGCAAGAATTGCATTAGAAGTATGTAGTCACATAGCGGTTGATTGATTATAAATTGTAGTGCAAATGCCAGTAGCTTTCGTTCTACCCTAGATATCATTAAGGGAATCATCTTGGGGCATGGCCATGCCAAATTTATTTAGCAGCCCAGTGTGAATTATCAAGTACAATTCCGCATGAAGCTTGTGGTGTATATGGGTCCTGTGTGTGCTCTCAAGAACATACCTCCCAACATTTTGGAAATAGAAAGAGGGATAAAAAGATTTGCCATGCGGAGCGAAATTTTTTGACCACACCCAATTGTGTGGCCACACCCCCTAATTACCATGTTCATTTTACAAAATTTGGCAGGTTATGAAAGTTTGAACGCATTTCTGTGCTTTTTATGTATTATTACAGTTTTGCTAATGAAGGTGAATTGCCTTTTAAAGGAGAAGGAAACCCTGTAGAAAAAAACCCTGGACCCCCACCCCATGTAGACCCCCCTCCCTCCTCCCCCCCCCCCGGGAAATGCCCCATACTTTATACTGACCCCTCATCGCAGATTCAGGCAGCAGACTTGATGGCATCCATCTTCCGGGTCCTCGGTAAGCTGACTGGGAGATCAGTATGTTGGCGCATGCGCAATTGGAGAATTTTGCCAGTTTTCGACAACTGCGCATGCGCTGAAATTGATGGAGATTGCCGATCTCCCAGTCAGCTTACCGAGGACCCGGAAGATGAATGCCGTGAAATCTGCTTTCCTTCTCCATTAAGCTGCAAGTCACAGTTTTCCCAAGAGACCTGCTTATCTTAAATTGTTACAATGTTTTCTTTGCTTATTTTAAATTGTTAGAAAAGTATCCAAGTGCACCTGGCACATATTCTGGGCTCTCTGCTAAAAGCCAATAAAGTTTTAGAAACTTTGTATCTTTTTCTGGCTGTTCAGTGCAGGAGACCAAAGAGAAAGTCAGGACATTTCAGTAACAATACGGGACTGCGGGCTGAGCTGTCAAAATCGGAGGTATGCAAGAACACTAGGTGCAATAGGAGTTTATATCTGTACATTGTGCTCATTGCATAACTAGAAGTGCCTGGGTTTCAGGGCAGAATCTTTTTGAGGGCCCTCCTAAACCTTTAGAAGGACAAAAGAGCTAATTTACAAGCCCATGGGGCACAAGTGCAAAAGCACTAAGGGGCACCTACATAACTCCCCAGCTGCCTCTTTTGTGGCCACACTAGATTCAAGCAACGGTCCGTACGTCTCTACCATCCGAAACAGAGCACAAAAGCCTCTAATATGTTTTGCATGTATTTATTAAACTGGACTTCAGGGAGAACTTACTTTGGCATTCTGTACTCCTTTGTTAATACACCCCTGGATGCCCATGCTACTGCCTATCCGATGTTTGCCCCCTTGTGTAATACTGATATTACAACTGATTGACTGGCCCGGTAGGGGTCTGAGCAAAGCCGGTATGAAATGAACAGGAGCTGAATAAATATTAGAGCTGGTGGTAGATGAGGTTTCTCAAAGTGTTTGCTCAGCAGGAGAGGTGGAATGTTCTGAGTGTTACAGAAATACTTAAGCAGTTTAACCTCTGAAGTTTCCTGAGGACTCCAACCAAAGCAGCCTAATTCTGCTGTTATCATACCAGCCTGGTCATTATTGCCTTTATACAGATGGACTACAATAAACCCAGTTGCCATTACATTACTGCAGTCAATTGTTGGCGCCACTCGATTTACTCCTAAACATTTCTTTAAAGGAGAAGGAAAGGCTAAAATTAAGTAAGCTTTATCAGAAAGGTCTATATAAATACACTAGCAAACCCTCAAAGTAATGCTGCTCTGAGTCCTCTGTCAAAAGAAACACAGCATTTCTTTCCATCTATTGATACATGGGCTTCTGTATCAGACTTCCTGTTTTCAACTTAAACCTCCAGGGCTAGGGCTTGAGCATGCTCAGTTTGCTCCTCTCCCCCCCCCTTCCTTTCCCCCTCCCCCATCTGAGCCCAGAGCTATGAGTGAGCAGGGAGAGACTCGGGCAGGAAGTGATGTCACAACAAGCTAATATGGCAGCTGCTATACTAAAAAAACAGACAGAGTTTCTAGAGATGTTTACTCAGGTATGGTAAAGCATTATACAGAATAAATATAGTGTTATAGCTTGCACTATTGTGGCTAATCTATTGGCAATAAACTACTTTGCTAGCTTTCCTTCTCCTTTAATCTGTTAGAAGAGCAACTCTGAATAAAGCAAAGTATAACTTGAATTAACATATACCATAGTTATAGTTGAACTATTACATCAGCAAGGTTGGCCTGCACAGTCTCTAAAGGGTTACATGTGTTTACATACCACTCCTCATAGACATCCAGTCTCCTCCTTGAAAGTTAATACAGGGTCCACTCTGAGGAACCCGATCCCATATACTGGCTGAGGACCAGCTATGCAGACATAGTGAAAAAGCCTGATGACAGTCTGCCAATGCCCCTTTTATACCCAGACCACTCCATTTAGTAGATGCAGTTATTTGTCAAGGACAATGAGCTTATCTAGATTATTCTATTCGGCTAAATTACCAAAGAACAATTAATCAGAAGACCTTTGATGACATCGCTGAATCAATGCAAAGTACTATATCGAACATCACAGCTTAGACCAGGGTGGTTAAGTAAGAATGTTAGGAATCAATACAAGACAATATTGTGTACTTGCTTCTCTTTTTAATTCACAAAAAAGGATGGAAATTGCTAGGGGTATTAAGAAGGGAATGGGATTGGACTGGTCCATAGAGAGCTGTTCCCGTCCAGCCTACATGTTTAATACATTTTGACGTCTAACCTTTTTATGGCGGATATTCATCAGTAATTATGAAGAATGGCTTTGCAGAAGCCCTTCTAAAGCTCTTCTGGTGTTACAATTGAAATGTATGTTTAAAGGAGAAGGAAAGGCAGCAAAAACTGAAATGCTAGGCACCCCCCCCCATTGATTGAATTCACTAACCTGATATTAAGGGCCGGTGCTCTATTTGCAAAAAACTGCCCCAGCCTGGGGTTCTTCCAGCGAGCCCCACAGACCAATCCTCATCCTGTTTCCTGGGTTCAAATGCGCAGTAGAGTGAAAAGCCAAACTTTTTCTTTTTTTTTTCACTCTAATAAACATTCTGCCTGGGGTTTTGAAGAAATAGGAAGCAGAAGAAGAGGATCGCTGTTAAGAACCCCAAGCCGGGGCAGTTTTCTGATAACAGGAGCACCGGCCCTGGGTAACACGTACGTGATTACATTCAGTTGAGGGTGCCTAACTTCTAGCACCCCCAAGTGATTGTGACTTTCTTTTTCCTTTAAAAGAGAAGGGAAGGCCTATTTACTTGGAGTGCCAAAAGTTAGGCACCCCAAGTGATTGTCTTCTTCTTTCTTCAAATTTCCCGGGGAAGATGCATGCGCAGTAGAACTAAATAGTAAATTTCTTCGTTGGCATTTCGCACCACTGCACAAGTTCACCCACGCGAAGAAAGAAGAAGAAGGAAGCCGATCGCACTGTGGTGCTCACTGGGCCGGTGCAGTTTTCTGGTGATAGGAGCACCGGCCCGGGGGTTTCAGGTAAGTAAATACAATAACTTGGAGGTGCCAAATTTTTGGAACCCCCAAGTAAATACAGCCGTTCCATTTCCTTTAAGTTACCGGTATGACAAGGCGGTTAAGTAAAATATGAGATTAATCTAACGTTTCAAGAAGTTTTATTGGGATAACAATACAGTTATAATCTGTAACGTTCATATGTTAAGTCTGTTATAATATTCTTGTAACAATGTTAGGTCACTGATGTGATAAGGGATAGTGTATTTCTCTCAGCTAAATAGAGAAATTCTTGCTCCGCTACATAGCCCAACACAAGATCTGAGGGCCACTGCCTGGAGCCCTGGCAAGTGATGTTAAAGTTCAGTGACTTGTAACAAGCCGTGAGGCTGCAGTTCATTTGCCCTTGAATAGATCACACAGTTGCAAAACTAGTCTCTTTTTACAATAGTTATTTGGCCAGATACTTATTGTAGATTGTTTTTGGTGAGGACCATATCACACCATAGATGGAGTCACCTCCCTAAGATCTGCATACTCCCTGTTATGATGCGCTCATTGCCCCACATGCCAGTGTTCCCAAAAAGGCAGCAGCTATATTGGAGCCAGCTATGTTGTTGTCAGTGACACATGCCAGGGAACTCTGCCCGTCTGGCTTCTTAAGAAACACTTGCTAGTTGCTGGGGAAAATGCCTTGGAGCACAGCACAAGCCTATGGCCTGTAATGCACATCCATTACACAGGCCTGCTACATCATTAAACCCATTGGGATGAATGTCCATACCACGGAATGCCTGCTGGGGTATTGCCTCTGTCATATGGCCCTTATAGATGCCATATGCAAGATATAGCCTGGGTAATTTACTCTCATAACAAAAGAAAAGGAGGTGCTCCAGAATGTCAATGTAAATAGCTCACCAAGTTGATCATATGGTCCAGGTGCCCCAGCCCCTCAGCTAAAGGCCGCAGCAAACTGAAACATACAGCAAATAAAAACAGTGCTATCTGGCACTCAGGGGATCCCACAGGGCCAAAAAAACAAGTTAAACAATGTCTTGTTTTAGTCAAAGTTAAAAGTGTACATGCATCGCCAATGGCTCTACGAGTTTTGTACCCCCAAGGTATTTGGCTCAGCCAGTGAAATATCATATGGTTTGGCCACTTAGCTGGGTAAATTACAATTATCAGACTCATTGCTCACTGCACAGTCATGCACACTTAAATAAGGTCATTGGTCTACCATGTTTACCACTAGATTTGGAGAAAAGGAACCACAGTAGGTAGTGAGCACTAGGCGACCAGTGAAACATACAGACAAATAAAGGGTAAATGTTTCAGTCGCTTTATTTTGATGTATCTGACGATTAATAGTTGTTTTTAATTTGCACTTGCCATATTTAGTCCAGGTTTGGATTGTGAGTGGTAAGGGGTGCTACAAATCTAGATTATCAACATATCAAGGGCTGCAATTTACTAATTCCACAGAGCGGATTTCCGTCTGAAAGGTGCAAGTATGAAATTTAGTGCCAAAATCTTCTCTGTGTGCAGGACAGAGAAGATTTTGGCACTAAATTTCATACTTGCACCTTTCAGACGGAAATCCGCTCTGTGGAATTAGTAAATTGCAGCCCTTGATACAGCAGATACACGAGAGGGCTGTTGAGAGCAGAGGAGCTGACTCTTAGGGGGTTATTTATCAGTCTGAATGGCAAAAACTCGTAAAATTAATTTAAAAATTTCTGGATTTATTAAATCAAGAGGCTAAGAATCCAAAATCCGGCATCTCAGACCTGCCGGGGTCCCTATCCTATTTGGAAGTTTCTGTGGTTGGTGCTGGAATTAGCCTGAAAATCCAACTAATTTTGGACTTTTCGGGCAAAAATCAGAAAAGCTTGGGCTTTTCGGGAAAAAACTCCCGAAATTTTTTTTTATGATTTTTTTCCCCCCTAAAACGATGAATTTGTGCTTTTATCATTTAAAAAAATCTGAAAAATTTGGATTTTGATAAATAACCCCCGTAGTCTGCATTTCTCCACAGTCCGAGAATCAGCCACATGTTCTGACAATGCAGGGTAACATGAGGTCATGCTTACTTTATGCGTTTCCCTAGTGAGACCCTTTAAATAACATTATTTTTGAAGTACTGTATTTTAGAAAGGTTTATAGCAGCCTCACACATTTTGGTCTCGGTCTCCCATTCTTGGCCCGTCGCACTTATAAACTTCATACTTTCCTAACATAAAGGGCGCCTTCCAATCCTCATTTGTAATAGGTCTGGTATGAATCACCCGTACGATAAAGCTATTAAGGATTTGGTGTGCTTGCTGAATATTTCCTCTGTGTGCCGGCACATTGCTCGGGACTAAATGATCCCCCCCCAGTACGGGTGGAAGTAAATCTGTTGCCTTGATATCTGGAACCCTTACAAATAGAGTATTAAGTGACTGATATAATATATTGAATGTGAAGAGCTAAGAAAGGTGAGATTAGTATGCATGTGTATCTGTACTCGGGACTTATTTTAAATAATATAAGGGAAGCAAGCCATTTGGGATGTACATTTAGCTTTTAAACTGTGGGACCCACATTTCAACTTTTTGACGGGCTTTTCCACCACAATCCCCCTCTCTCTGACCCAGTTCGAACTGTTCTTGAGCCCTGCTCAATCCCTGTCCTCCAGGCTTAATATCTAAGCACCCACAACACAATTGTGGCTGCTTACAGTGTTTGAAGTGGACCTGATGACAGTCCTACTTATATGCATCGTGCTCCATGCTGCCGTTACCTGAATGGTTGATCTATATGCTAATCAATCACTTGGCCAATCAGGTTGCTGACAGACTGGGACCTGTAGACTGAGTATGTTTTTCCATCCTAGTGTGAGAGTGTGAATGCAGGCATGGAAGTGTGACTGTCAACACGAATGGCATCACAAGTGACAGATCTAGTTCTAGTGTTATGCCATTTAATGGACACTTTTAGGGAAATGTCCTCTACAGTCTAGACTGGGATTTAAAAATAGGCCCTGTAATTTCAGTTACCCAAAGGCCCAATAAATAGTGACTGTCTATGGCCTCTTACAGCAGCCCCTCTGGCAAATGGCAGAATTTACTGATTGCCGGTCTGTTCTATCTAGAATGTTGGATGATCAGCTTTCTACAAAAATGTATAGATAATACGTTTTAAAAACAAAGTTTTTCCTGAATTCCTGTACCTGATGTCACGTCTTCTCCCATGGGAGCTGCTGGGAGGGGCTATCACATGGATTAGTATCTTGATCTTCATCTTCCATTTTGGGGTCACATGTCATACAATAAGCAAGCAAACCGTAACTACAGCTATTATGAGAAATGTTGTGGGTGACCGGTACATTCTCGACATGGTGTCAATTCTGCAGCTTTAGTTTACACAGGCAGCCTCTAGATCAGGGCTGTCCAACTGTCGGCCCACATGTGTGGCCCCCCCCCCACATGAAAGTCTGCCTGCTGTGTCTGCTTACCATGTGTAAGCTTTAAAGGTGGTGGTGGCGGCAGATGGGGAGATTAGTCACCTGCATTAGAGAAGATATTTGATGGGCGACTAAACTCCCAGTCTGTCACCACCCTAAAAGGTATCACTACAGAGATTAACTGGCCCCTGCATTGTTTAAACCTCAAATTCAGACTGCAATCCCCTGTATTGTTCACACCTGTGATCCCCCCTGCATTGTTACACTTGTAACGCCTAAATTGTTCACACCCCTAAAGCCCTGTAATGTTCACACCTGAGACCCAGACTGAAACTGGCCACATTGTTCACCTATTCACACTTTCATACAAACTGCTGCAGAGGCAACAGCACTGTGGGATCTGTTATCCGTGTCACTGTATGTAGTACATCTTACACTGGTCCTGCCCTATGCTTCCTGTATGTGCTATACTCTGCCCGCCCTATGCTCCCTGTGTTTGCCATACTCTGCCCACCCTATGCTCTCTGTGTTTGCCATACTCTGCCCACCCTATGCTCCATGTGTGCCATACTCTGCCTGCCCTATGCTCCATGTGTGTGCCATACTCTACCTGCCCTATGCTCCCTGTGTGTACCATACTCTGCCTGCCCTATGGTCCCTGGGTGTGCCATACTCTGCCTGCTCTATGCTCCCTGTGTGTGCCATACTCTGCCTGCCCTATGGTCCCTGGGTGTGCCATACTCTGCCTGCTCTATGCTCCCTGTGTGTGCCATACTCTGCCTGCCCTATGGTCCCTGAGTGTGCCATACTCTGCCTGCTCTATGCTCCCTGTGTGTGCCATACTCTGCCTGCCCTATGGTCCTTGGCTGTGCCATACTCTGTCTGTGAGTGACATACTCTGTCTGTAGAACATAAGCCTGGTATTTGTTCTGGGGGTTTGTTAGAATTGAAAATTATTTTTAGGGGCCCCTAAGGCGTTTAATCATGTGCTGAGGATGCTGTGTTATTCACAGGGGAGGAGGACGCATATGGATTTATGGGTATGTCTTAATATGACTTAACTTTTTTTCATATGAGTGATGAGTGATTTCCCTGCAGTGAGCACCAATCATTTGTTTTTTTGGTGTGCCATTATTGTGGACATGGTCTTGTGGTAACATGGGTGTGGTTTAAAGTAGGCGTGGTTTAAAAACAGGGAGTGGTCTGCCCTCCACCATGTAGGCCAGAAAAATTCTGACCCTCTGTACCACAGAAGTTGGACAGCACTGCTCAAGCTCATATGAGTGCTACAGGTAACCTGATTTCATTCCCACCTGAAGAAGAAAGAGATCATGATGATTTGTGTTAGCTCCACCTACCGGCCCCCATTGGAGAAAAGGAGACTTCCTACTAACAGATTCCAAAGTCTGTTGGACAGAGAAAGCATGAAGAAGCCTATAAAACTATATATTTATGTACGTCATTCACAGAGCCATAATGCTGCTACACCATATACTTGTGTCTACTCTACAGCCATTTTACTTTGTCATTTTGAATAATACAGTTGTGCTGACTAAAAGTGATGGGCCTGCCTGGCAAGGTGGGTGCCATCTTCAGTACAAATGTGCAAGAAGGTTACAATTGATAGAATAATCTTCAATAAATGTCTTTATTGTAAATGCACAATGGGCTAGAGCAGTGATCCCCAACCAGTAGCTTGTGAGCAACATGTTGCTCCCCAACCCCTTGGATGGCCTCAGAGCAAGTGCTTATTTTTTTCCAGGTTTGGAGGCAAGTTTTGGTTGCATAAAAAACATATGTACTGTCAGACAGATCCTCCTGTAGGCTGCCAGTCCACATAGAAGTTACCAATAGTCAATCACAACCCTTTTTTGGCACCACCCACAAACATTTTTAATGCCTGTTTTGCTCCCCAACTCTTTTACATCTGAATGTTGCTCACCAGGGAAACAGTTGGGGGCCCCTGGGCTACAGGATCCCCAGTGGGCTCTGTCCTCTCTTGGGGCCCCCAACAGTCACATGTAGGCCAGAGTTTTCACCAACTCCTATAGTTCATTTTTGTTGTGGATGGCGGTTGTTTGTGTGAGTTTTTAAGAAACCTCTAGGCTCTCCTGCAACTACTGCATCCACCAAATGTCAAGGGCACAAGACAAAGGAAAAATGTTAAGGGCCTAGTTATCACGCTGTGTAAAACAATGGAGAAAAGGTCCCCGCTAATGCTGCACATAGCAACCAAGCAGCAATTAGATTTCAACAGTTCAACAGAAAACAAGAGCAAAGATCTGATGCTATGGCAGCATCACTGGTGATGTTTTTCTTCCCTGTTTTACCCTGCTCGATGAAAAGGCATTACATGGGGTTTACTGTTTGTAAGGGGAACATCAATCCATGACCCCTGGGATCTTGCCACTCCCAGGTTACTATTGTGCTTTCCTCGGGCAAAAGGGTGTATGTTCCTTGGCACCTCTCAGCTGCAAAAGAAAATCAGACAGCAACTTGGATCCTGCAGTAAAAGTCAACATGTTATTAGTTCTGAATTGATCATACAAAGCATCTAGGCCAAGGCCAAAAGAGTTTCGTCCGTATCCTCCATCAATCATAGCGCGGATTAAGGGCGAAAAACGTACAGCCAATTGTAAATACGCACAAAATTAAGCAATATTGAAAATAATGTAATACGCACTATAACTATTCTAACGGAGCTCTTGAGAGCCAACATCCACCACAGAACGTCAGTATTTGTGGTTTTTTTTTTAGCAGAAACACCAATATGGCAAGCCATATAATTGAACTCTGTTCACGCGAGATGGATTGCGCATGTACATATTTACGGCTTTGTATGCTGGTGACGTAATTACGTTGCATATTGACGATCAGTATGGCTCCATTTTGCATGTAAATTGTTTTCCGCTTGGCTTTTTTTCACAAAAATTTACTAAATTTACTATTCTTCTGAGTGGAATTGTGGGGAACGAGAAAAAACAGAAATGCATGTTGGGAAAAGACGCAACGTAAAAAGACCACGTGTGACCTTGCCCTAAGAGCGGATGCGAATAAAACTTTTGCCTTGATTCTTTGTATGATTTTAATTCAAATCTAATAAAATGTTGATCTTGTTCGGGATCTGAGCTTACCTCAGTTAACTAGGGAATGGTCCTGATGCTTTGCTGACATGTATAGGGTTTTTAGGGGCATATTTATTAAAATGGTGAGCTTTTGATACAAGTCATTTGGTACCAGAGTGAAAATGGAGTTCGCCAAAGGGAAACACATCAGTTCTCTGTCTCATGGAATAAGATCTTATGGCTTTGTATTTCATAAGTTTCCTTATCTCATGGCCTTGACTTAAATATCTGTGTTTAATTACACATGAGGTTTATGTATACAGGCATGGGATCCGGAAACCCGTTATACAGAAAGCTCCCAATTATGGAAAGTCTGTCTCGCATAGACTCCATTTTATCCAAATAATCCAAATTTTAAAAAATGATTTCCTTTTTCTCTTTAACAGTAGCTTGTACTTGATCCAAACTAAGATATAATTCATCATTATTGAATCAGCCTATTGGGTTTATTTAATGTTTACATGATTTTCTAGTAGACATAAAGCATGATGATACAAATTATCATGTGTGTGTGTGTATATATATTTCAAATATGGACCAGCACTCCAGTAATCTTCAAGCAAAATGTGTTTATTGAGTCATCACTCGTGAAACACTGGTTTCACGAGTGATGACTCGATAAACACATTTTGCTTGAACATTACTGGATAGGTCCATAAATATTTGGATAGACTTTTTTTTCCAATTTTGGTTCTGTACATTACCACAACGAATTTTAAATAAAAACAACTCAGATGCAGTTGAACTGCAGACTTTCAGCTTTTTGCAGGTGAAACAAGCCATCCTTAAGCTGCAAAAACAGAAAAAACCCATCCCAGAAATTTCTACAATATTAGGAGTGGCAAAATCTACAATTTGGTACATCCTGAGAAAGAAAGAAAGCACTAGTGAACTCGGCAATACAAAAAGACCTGGACGTCCACGGAAGACAACAGTGGTGGATGATCACAGAATCATTTCCATGGTGAAAAGAAACCCCATCACAACAGCCAAACAAGTGCACAACACTCTCCAGGAGGTAGGTGTATCGATATCCAAGTCTACCATAAAGAGAAGACTACATGAAAGTAAATATAGAGGGTGCACTGCAAGGTGCAAGTCACTCATAAGCATCAAGAATAGAAAGGCTAGATTGGACTTTGCTAAAAAAAAAAAACAAAAAAAAAAAAAAAAACATCTAAAATAGCCTGCACAGTTCTTGAAAAACATTCTTTGGACAGAAAAAAACGAAGATCAACCTCTACCAGAATGATGGCAAGAAAAAAGTATGGAAAAGGCGTGGAACAGCTCATGATCCAAAGCATAGCACATCTTCTATAAAACATTTGGGAGGCAGTGTGATGGCTTGGGCGTGCATGGCTGCCAGTGGCACTGGGACACTAGTGTTTATCCATCATGTGACACAGGACAGAAGCACAAGAATGAATTCTGAGGTGTTCAGAGACACTGTCTGCTCAAATCCAGCTAAATGCAGTCATATTGATTGAGAGGTGTTTCATAATGACCCAAAACATACAGCCAAAGCAACCCAGGAGTTAATGAAAGCAAAGAAGTGGAATATTCTTGAATGGCCAAGTCACCTGATCTGAACCCAATTGAGCCGCATTTCACTTGTTTAAGACTAAACTTCGGACAGAAATGCCCACAAACAAACAGCAACTGAAAGCCGCTGCAGTAAAGGCCCGACAGAGAATTAAAAAGGAGGAAACCCAGAATCTGGTGATGTCCATGCGTTCCAGACTTCAGGCTGTCATTGCCAGCAAAGGGTTTTCAACCAAGTATTAGAAATTAACATTTTATTTTCAGTTTTTTAATTTTTTCCAAATACTTTTAAGCCCCTGAAATGAAGTGATTGTGTTAAAAAAAAGGCTTTAGTTCCTCACATGTTTATGCAATCTTTTTGTTCAACCCACTGAATTAAAGCTGAAAGTCTGCAGTTCAACTGCATCTGAGTTGTTTCATTTAAAATTCATTGTGGTAATGTACAGAACCAAAATTAGAAAAAAAAGTTGTCTGTCCAAATATTTTAGGGCCTAACTGTATGTAGTTAAGTAGTGCTGGTTGGTTATTTATAAAGTGGAAGAGTGTAGCAGTAAATGTCTTTTTGGGTTTATGTCCCATTTAAAGGGCATGTAAAGGCAAAAAAATAAAATACCATTTTTACTTTCTTTAATGAAAAAGAAACCTATCTCCAATATACTTTAATTAAAAAATGTGTACCATTTTTTTAAAAAACCTGACTGTATGCAGTGAAATTCTCATTCATTTACTGCTGTGGATAGGAATTGTCAGATGATCCCTAACTGCTGAGCAGGGAAACAATCATACTTATAAACAGTAGGGGGAGCCCCCGCCTTACTTCCCAGCCATGCAGAACTCATGCAGCTTTGTTTATGACGATCCCTAAGCAGCCCAGACCACACTGAGCATGTGCACAGTCTTAGTCTTTCAAAGATGTTTAACAAAGTTACAAGATGGTGACCCCCTGTAGCCAACTTTGAAAGTATAAATTATTTGTTTGATTAGGCTTGTGGTGCAGTAAGTTTATGTTTATATTTAGTATACAAAATACAGCATTTCTAGCCTTATTCTATTTTAGACTTTACATGCCCTTTAAAGACATTGAAGCATGGGCATTTCAGGGGTGTAATAGCATGTTCTGGTTATCATAACAGGTAAGGAGTTCAGTATAATCTAGTGTTACACTAGTGCTTCCACCTCCAGATATAACTTACAACATATATTAAACTGTTTGGAAGCACTGCCGCTGCCCATCAGCTCCCGTACTTTACATCTTTCTGGCTCTTAAACTAAAATTGCATCTTATGACATGGTATAACAGCGCCCTCTATGGGATATTAATAACATTCTCTATGTGAAGTGAAGATAATGTACAGTGAGACCTCAATTCTACAATTTATAAATTTTATGCATAATACATTTCCCTGATTTTAAATTTTCCGGGATTTTACACAATTTTTCCCTGCCCCTGTAAAATCGAGGTTCTACTGTGTGAGTTGTGTGGCGATATTATAATGATTTGTGTGCAGCAGAAGGTCGTTTCTGCACAACTGTATATCTGGCTGTTCATATAATTGACACAATAAGGATACTCGCCTACTTACAGAATAAAATGAGCAATTTATCATAAAAGCTTTTCTGCACAGATGCTTTAGTGCATTAAAGCACAATGGTCGCAGGATGAAAGAAAACCTAATTTTTAATTTTTAAATTTTCCCTCATTATTTAGGCAATATACTGAGCCTAATTTAAATTTGAGCCAAAAATTATTGTTAAAGGGGGTGTTCAACTTCCAAACACTTTTTCAGTTCAGTTGTTTTGAGATTTATCTCCAGAAATAGACCTTTTTTTTTTTTTTATTACAGGTTTTCCAAAATCTAAGTTTAAAGGGGACCCGTCACCCAAAAAAATTATTCAAAATCCTATTTTATCACATTAGTCAAGCAAAATGAACTTTAATTACAATGTTTAAATGATTTGAATCTTGTTTCCTTCACTCTGGGAATTCAAAATGATAGCAAGCAGGCAGCAGCCATTTTGTGAACACTGTTTTTAAGGAAAGCCTTGCATCATCTAAGAATCTTGTTTGTGGACCAGAATGGGGGACCCGATGTCCATTCCCATGCCCTGGTTACACAATTAAATGGTAAAGAGAACGGGGGAATGTGGGAAGAGCAGTGACATCTAGGAAGTGCTGAATGGAAAGTGAAAGTAATTGTCTGCCCCGCCTCTATGCCCATGGCATAGAGGAGGGGCAGACAATATTTGATTGACATCTGAGATTTTTAAATGATTTTACAGCAGCTATGAATGCTTTAATGAAAAATAGAAACTGGATTTCATGTTTAATTTGAAAAGGACTTTTATTATACAGATTTGTGTGTCTGGGTGACAGGTCCACTTTAAAGTTGAATGTTCCTATCTCTGGTGTTTGTCTGGCAGCTCAGTAATTCAGTTGCTATTTCTGAACTGTTACGATTTTGCAACATTAAGTTGATCCATTTCTCAGCAGCATCTCTGGTACATTAGCAACTATTGTATCAATTCTAACAGCTGCTTTTAATGAAACTGAGTGATTCTGCTCAGCCGGGACTAAGATAAGAAATGTACCAAAAATATATCAATTTTGAACTGTTAAGAGGGTCGGCGACCCTTCCCCGAGCTACTTTAGAAAGGTAAAAAAATAAGAAGAACAGTCACTCATAGAAAATATAAAGTAATTGGAAAAAGTCTTTTTTACTGGTGAACTATCTGAAACCAACTGAACTGAAAAAAAGTGTTGGAAGGAGAACACCACCTTTAATGTTAAGAATTGGACCTTTTATAGAGCTCCTTATAGATCCTCTTGGGTCTGTATTACATTTGAATTATGGCTGCGTCTTTAATAGAAGGGTAGTAGGTTGTGGGCACTGCCTTCACAAAAAAAAATTAACTGCTGGCATCAGGCAGTGCAAAGTACTAAGGATTGTGGTTCCCTATCAGGTCTGCCTAGCTGCTTATTGGCTGGCATCAGGCAGAGCAAATTACTAAGGATTGCGGTTCCCTTTCAGGTCTGCCTAACTGCTTATTGGCTGGCATCAGGCAGTGCAAATTACTAAGGATTGTGGTTCCCTATCAGGTCTGCCTAGCTGCTTATTGGCTGGCATCAGGCAGTGCAAAGTACTAAGGACTGCAGTTCCCAGTAATAATCACAGCTCACCTCAGATACCAGGCCAGAACTCTTTTTCAAAGAAAAAAAAAAAGCACAGGCCTGGGGTAGAATTTAAATTTGTGACAGGTTATTGACATTTTGTAGCAGAAACTTAAATGAGACATTGAAAAAATATGCAAGTATTAGTTCTATAACTGTTGAGTGAGAGCTTGTATCTAGTAGGTATAAAATGGACCATCTTCCGTATGTTTTGTTTCCACTCTCAGTGCAGGATTCAGACTGAGAATAGACAGTAGAGGGCGCTAGAGTCTCTTGGAAGATATAAAAGGACCACAGAGTGGTTTAAGCTGAAATTTATTAAAGCCCCACTGTAGGGAACATATAGTAAATACCAAGTCTTGTTGCCCATTATCTAAATCCAGAACTTTTTTTCATCCCTCAAACATTGTGTTATTATGTTTTGTCATATTGCATAGCACTGCCATATAGTCTTAACCTACAATCTGTAAAATACAAACAGTGGGACGTATTCTCATAGGAGATATAGTGCAAAATGGTTACGGGAATGTTGCACCCCCTTTGTATTATACAGGATTGATCAGCCCAGGGGCTTCAGACAACATCAGGAATGAGGAAATCATGTATCTCTGTATCTCCCCCCATAGCTCTTCTCCATCTGCAACCACATGTGAGCCCTCCTTTAGTTCTGAAGCCCTCCAGCATCTCCAGTCTGCACCCGGATAAGCATAACATATGCTTTTTACATTAACACAACTTAGGGGCATATTTATCAAGGGCCCAATTTCCAGTTTATGGGAGTTTCTAAAACTCCCATCAACTCCCAAAAACTTGTAATTCTGAAAAAAACGACCAATTGAAATTTATTTGAAAAAATCTATTTTTTATATTCAGGTGAATAGGGTAGACCTGCAAACTCAAATCAAATTCAATTTCAGTTTTTTCACCAAAAAAATAAAAAAATGTTTCAAAAGGCCACCAAAAAATTCCAAATTAATTGTAGGAGGTACCCTATAGGCTAAAACACCAATTCGGCAGGTTTTAGATGGTGAATAGTCAAAGGGGCAGTACATTCGAATTCTTTTAAAGGAGAAGGAAAGCTACGGAGGCATTTTATTGCCAATAGATTATCTGCAATAGTGCAAGCTAGAATTCTATATTTATTCTGTAGAATGTTTTACCATACCTGAGTAAAAAGCTCTTTCTGTTTCTTTAGGATAGCAGCTGCAGTATTAGCTTGGTGGGACATCACTTCCTGCCTGAGTCTCTCCCTGCTCACTTATAGCTCTGGGCTCAGATTACAGCAGAGAAGGGGGGGGGAGAGGAGCAAACTGAGCATGCTCAAGCCGTAGCCCTGGAGGTTTAAGCTGATAACAGGAAGTCTGATACAGAAGTCCATTTGTACACAATAGAAGGAAAGAAATGCACTGTTTTTTTTTTGACAGAGGATTTAGAGCAGCATAAGGGCAAGGCCAGACGTGGCGTTTTTGCGGCGTTTTTACGTTTCTTTTTTAAAAAAGGAAAGCCAGGCGTAAATAAGCATAAACTGCACTACCATTGAAACTAATGGAAAACGCACTATGTCAATTCACACAGGGCGCTTGCAAGCTGAAATCCGCCACAGGACGCCAGTATTGGCGTTTTTTATCAGAAACGTCAATACGTCAGGAAACTACCAGATCAATAGACTCTGCACATTTGAAACCACACTTTGCATAAATACGCAGCGTATTTTTAAATATGGCGTCCAAATTCTCAATGAGAACAATGAGAAGTGCATGTTGGGAAAAGAATCCTACATGCTGAAAAATGCATGTTGACTGTCACAAGTGGTTTCAGTGGCGTATTTACGCCTGGCTGTTCTTTTTTACAAACGCCACATAAAAATGCCACGTCTGGCCTTGCCCTTAGAGGGTTTATTGGTATATTTAGGTCGACCTTTTTGAGAAGGCTTACTTAGTTTTAACTTTTCCTTCTCCTTTAAACTTGAATCGAATTTGGACTATTCCCTGGTCGAATTACACTAAAATAAACTCAAAGTTTGATTTTAAAAATTTGAATTTTCAATTCGACCCTCGATAAATCGGCCCCATAATTGTGTACCCATATACTGATGTACCCACTCAGCCCATACACCTACATGCACAATTTGACAAGTAAACATATATATACATGTACACAAACAATTTGTTCACTGAAAAGTTTTCATTGCCCTTTTACAGTGACCCATTATTGTGATTTTCATTGCATTTCCAAAAATGTATTGCTCTTGATTACTTTAGTGCCTGCGAAGCGTTGCACATTGAGTTTAGATTTTCCGTTTAATTTGTCCTAAGAAAACCACACATTTGCCCATTTTCTAATTCTTAAGGATGTGTACGTTGTAAAGATATAGAGTTTTCTGGGATCAACTTAGTTTTGAGGTCTTTTATAACAATAAAACACAATCGATTAAGTCATAACAAAGCACATGCACTATTTTCATAGTGGGGTTACTACATATAGAATGTTTGGAAATCCTGTACTGTACCTAGTTTGGAACAGAAACACAAACGTACCCATTTTGAACTCACCATAATGCGTATTTTACAAAACTATATAGTTTGTGGCTTTTATGACACATACAGGGGCAGTGTGTTTTTTCTATGGCAGAAAAGTAAATCATAAAAATTGTTTTCCCTCATTTTACAGTTTTTTTTGTGGTCCCACCTATGTATTGTGCATAATACATTTCCCTGGTGTTAAAATTTTCCTAGATTTTTGGGTCCCCTGGAGGTTCAATTTGGGGTCTCTACATGCCACATACTTGCTATGTCTTAATTTGAACCTACAGACATGGGAGATAAGTAAGGTGTCATCTTGGAGGGAACTTTCAAAAATATCATATAAAAACTAATTGGTAAAGCTTTGTGGTTTGGAGAACAGACAATTGAATTTGTACAAGCCAAAAATACCATTAGAATGTGTACACACAATTCCCTATACAGGTATGGGACCTGTTATCCAGAATGTTCAGGAGCTGGGGCTTTCCAAATAATCGGTCTTTCCATAATTTGGATCTTTATACCTCAAATCTACTAAAAAATCATATAAATATTAAATAAACCCAATGGGATTTTTTTTGTCTTCGATAAGGATTAATTATGTATTAATTTGGATCAAGTACAAGCTACTATTTTATTATTACAGAGAAAAAAGTACGGATGCACCGAATCCAGGATTTGGTACGGGATTCAGCCTTTTTCAGCAGGATTCGGCCGAATCTTTGTGCCGGGCCAAACCAAATCCAAATCCTAATTTGCATATGTAAATACGTATGGAAATCACATGACTTTTCGTCACAAAAGAAGATTTTTTTTCCACTTTTTTCTTTCCTGCCCTTAATTTGCATATGCAATTTCGGATTCGGTTCGGTGTTTGGCCGAATCTTTCACCAAGGATTCGGGGATTCTCCCAGGTGGATTTGATGCATCCCTAGAAAAAAGAAAATCATTTTTTAAAAATTTGGATTATTTGGTTAAAATGGAGTCTATGGGAGACCCCTCATTTGTAGTTTTCTGGATAATGGGTTTTCAGATAACAGATCCCATACCTGTATATGCATTAAAGTAAAGAATCCCCTCTTTATTGATGATGAGCTCTCCATTCCTCCAGACCCAATATATGTTCTCATTGCACCTTCCCTGTTCAATTAAATGGGTGGTTCACCTTCAAACAACTAGTTGTTTTTACATAGATCACCATAAATAACGACTTTTTCCAATGACTTTCTATTTTCTATGTGTGACAGTTTTTCTAATATTGAAGTGTAAAGTGTCATTTTTCACCTTCTGAAGCAGCCCTGGGAGGGGGGTCGCCGACCCTGTAAACTGTTCTAAATGGATACATTTAGTTCATACATTTCTTATCTTTGTCCCTGCTGAGCAGAATCTCAGGGTTTCATTACAGGCAGCTGTTAGAATTGATACAATAGTTGCTAATACTCCAGAGATGCTGCTGAGAAATGTATCAGCTAAAAGTTGCAAAATTGTAACCGTTTAGGGGTTACCATGTTTGCCATATATTGCTTGAAGGGGAAGTAATAATATTTTCATTAGGTTTTCTGTTCCCCCCCAGCCACTATGTTCTGATTCACCAAGCCAGTTTTGGGAACAGTTGTAGTGATGCTGTATTTATGAAGGGTGAAATTGCTTTCTCATGTTCTATTAATATAGACACAGCCGGCATCTCCCTTCTCCCCCGCACCTAATCTCAACACCTGTCCTATAATGATTTCATTTCCACACCACTCTTCTTACTACCAAAATCCCACCCTTGTATTCATTTTCGTGAACCAACGACATACTTGCTCAAAGACTTGGGGGTAAATTTACTAAGCGGTGAAAATTCGCCAGCGACGGCTTTGCAGCCAACGCAACACTTCGCCAGACGAAAATTCGCTCAGACAACGCTAATTTACTAAAATGTGAAGTTGCATCCAGGGCGCCGAACATTGACGAATTTTCGCTAGCGTTCAATTATGCCTAGCACAACTTCGTTAGAGGTCTTCGCTCAAGCTAATTTGCATACGTCGAGAAATTATAAAGTTGAATGAATGTATTTGTTGCAGCAAATACATTACATTACACAAGTCCAAGGAACTGAATTTGACAGTAGAGAGATAAGTTGATGTACTTAAATTATTTAATTAGAGGGATCTGACTTTCATCGGAGAACTGGCAATATTGTTTAGAATAAAGAGATATCCCCCTAATTAATTATGACACGTTTCAAACAATTCAGGGTTTAATCAATTGATACTCCTCTCAGTGAACCAGAAAAATGTACCACCTATTTACCACACTGATAAACCGTTTTAATGAATTGAGCAATTAATTGTCTATAAAGTGCTGGTTACTCTAAGGCCATATAAAGTTGAAAAGTGCTGTTGCAATAAATAATTAAAACTATCTCTTATCTCAATATAAAGTAGCTTGTGCTCCTAAATTGTTTCTCAAACTTGCTCTTTTTAATTAAAGTGATTAGTGCTAAATAAATATTTAATTAACAAATTTATATTGTGATTATCCAAAAATCAATTACAGATTTTAATTAATTACCACCATTGTAAGAAATTATTTATGAAAATTTAATAAATACACCGGTTGAAGGATCTGTGACCTTGATTAATTAAAAAGTAATTAAGTATCCAATTCTCAATTCATTCAATAAAATTAATTCAGCTGCTTGGATTTCAAGTAAGAACAGGGAATAATAGATGGTGGAGAAGTCCCTTTAAAACTATCTTATACTTTTTCTATCTGGGGACCCCACAAAGGAGGAGAAAGTCAGGGACACCGGGACTGTGAATTTTACCTCATCTAACTGGTTTGAGAACTAACTTTCCTACAAAACCACAATTCCCAGCGCTCTTTAGACAGAAAATAGAACAAGAGTAAAGGTTTCCATTTCCAAAAAGTGCAGAGAAAGATTGTATGAAATGAATTAGTAAAAAAGAACCCCCCAAGGTTTACACTAAAATGGTATGAACTGATTGCTAAAATCAATAGTCCAGGGAACCTTAACAAAGAAAATAGAGTTGCTATATTGCCCTACACATGAGCCCACTGTATAGTTTGTTACATATGTTAGAAAAATCACTCTGAAAAAAGGAAAAGACGCCAGTGTTTTTTGGGATTTTTCCACTAAAAAATATGATGTAAGTAACAGAAGATTGAGGAAGATCTATACACTCCAATGCACTTCGCATGGTCTGAGCTGGTGAAGGAAAGTCTGGCGAAAGAGGTAACGTTCAGTAAAACCCGCATAGTGAATTTGCGGAGTAACGTCCATTCGCCAGAGCGAAAATTCGTCTGGCGATAGAGTGCGAATGACCGCTAGCGTCTGTCCCTTTCGCTAGCGAAGTTACGCCTGCGCCGGTTAGTAAATCAACGCAGTGCCTGAAAGCGGTAACGCTGGTGAATCATCGCCAGCGTTAGTAGTCACTTCACCCTTTAGAAAATCTGCCCCTTGGCTTCTGAATCATCAGCTCCTACACAAATTCTTCTTTTCTGCATTTCACATACAGTGGATATGAATTTCTTACTAATTGACAGGAAATTATATTTCTTTCATTTTCATGACATTTCCCCAAACTTCCAACCCTTATTTTTTAAATTATGTTCCCAAAAACACGTCCGCGCTGAGACCCCTTTTGTGCTTCTTGGAAGTACAGTTTATAAAGGATGTGGTCATAAAGGCTTATTTACAAACATAATTCATTGTACAAAGTCTAAAATAGGGACACAGCATTTTTTACCTACAATAAGGGCTGTACAAAGTGCACTTTAACACAATTGCTTTGTTCTCTTAACCTGCAATGCAGCCTCTTACCTGGTTGATACATCAAAATTCACAACACAAATCAGATGCAGTTGTGCTGAAAATTTCTGGTTGGCACTGCAACAGTTGCTGCAGGTCATGGTGGTTTCCCCTGCTTCAATAGTCACTCTGTACTCAGGATGTAGGATGGACTCAACTATACATACGTATGCCTTTTAATGCAAGTACCTTTAAAGGAGAAGGAAAGGCATTTTTACTTGGGGATGACAAAAGTTAGGCACCCCTAAGCTATTTTATCTACTTACCTGACACCTGGGATGGTGCTCCTATCAGCAGAAAACTGCACAGGTCCAGGGGTTGTTCCAGCAAGCACCACGGAGTGATCGGCTTCCTTCTCCTTCTTTCTTCAAATTTCCTGGGGCAGACGCATGCGCAGTAGAACTAAATAGCTGACTTCTTCGTTAAAGTTAAAGTTCATCATTTCGTTCTACTTCACATGCGCAGCCGTGAGAAGAAAGAAGAAGCAGGAAGAGGATCGCTCCGTCAGGCTCACTGGAAGAACTCTGGGCCGGTGCAGTTTTCTGCTGATAGAAGCACCGCCTTGGGGTGTCAGGTAAGTAGATAAAATCACTTGGGGTGCCTAACTTTTGACACCCCCAAGTATAACATGCCTTCTTACATATCATGTAAAGGATATGTAAGAGTAGTGATATGCTCAGAAGGAAAACAGAGAAGCGTTCTAATGTTGTTCTGCTCAGGAAAGAGATCAGAAACCCCAGAAGACCTTTCTCATCCTCAGCAATTTTACATTGATTATTTATTTACTTTAAGGTTTACATATCCTTCAATTAATGGACATTTTTTAGTGCAGCAAATGCAGGGAAATGTGTGCAAACACAAGTATACTTGCAGTGGTAAATGACCCATAATGTCCTTACAGCCTATAGTTGTACCTTTTTATTGGTGTTTTGCTTGTTTTCTGTTATTGCTGATCATATAGAGCCATTACACCTGTCAAAGCTCACCCCAAGGACACCCCTGACTAATATGCAGCAAGTTAATCTTGGCTAGTGCCAGGTCCCAGTCTTAGGATATACTGAAGCCCATACCAGCCTAATCTTGAAACCATCTCCAGAGGGTGCCAGCCGGGCATAGTGCTGCATTTAGCCCTGTCATCATCACAGATACAATTTCCAAAAAAAAATTTTAATATCAGTAGCTAGAAACTCTGTTCAAAGATAAAGTAATTTAGATGAAAGTGTTGGCATATACAGTACTATAGACTAGAAAATGGCAATTTAAATGTAAAATGTTGCCAGGTAGGGCACCATGAAATAATGTTCAGATTCTGCCTTAATAGTGCTATTAAAAATATACAGACCATGCAAGTCTGCTGCATTTTTTACCCATAGTTCCATAGGTCATGCTTTTTGAATATTAGCTATCAATTTGTAGCAGTGGTATCAGAAGAAAAATCTTTGGAATTGTTGTAGCCACTTAGGTGGTGGCACACGTGGCTACTCGGGGAGATTAGTCGCCCAGCGACAAATCGCCTCTTCTTCGGGCGACTAATCTCCCCACATTGCCTTCCCACTGGATAGGATGTAAATCGCCGGCGGAATGTCCAAAGTCGTCTACAGTTTCCTCGTGGGGCAACTTCAGAATAATGAAGTGTTCTGAGTTCCATCCCGCCGGCGGTTCACACTCTAGCCGGCGGGAAGGCATTGCGGGGAGATTAGTCGCCCGAAGAAGAGGCGATTTGTCGCTGGGCGACTAATCTCCCCGAGTAGCCACGTGTGTCACCACCCTTAACAAGATGTTACGTGGGATCCATTGCTTTTGTTGTTTACTCAGCTTTTGTATAACTCCCAACTGTCACAGTCCCGGGTTTGTTACTGAAGTGTCCCGACTTTCTTTTTGATCTCCTGCACTGAACAGCCAGAAAAAGATACAACCTTTCTAAATCTTAATTGGCTTTTGGTAGAGAGCCCAGAATACGTTGCAGGTGCACTTAGATATATTTGTTACAATTTAAGATAAGCAAAGAAGCAATTTTTAACTATTTAAGAAAAGCAGGTCTCTTTGGGAAACTGTGACTTGCAGTTAAAAGGGCAATTCACCTTCATTAGCAAAACTGTAATAACACATAAAAACTGACCCTAAAACCCCCAGAAATGTCTTCAAACTTTTTACAATCTAACAAATTTATTAAAATGGATATGGTAATTAGGGGGTGGCCATAAAATGCCCATGGTTTAAAAGGTTTGCCGCTTTTTGTCCCTCTTTCTATTTTTAAAATGTTGGGAGATATGGCTTTTGTCATTGGACGACTTTATACACCGGGGAGCCCATGTATCTCTATATTGTATCATCTGTGATATAGGGGTGACAGCAGAAAATCGTGTTTCTTCTCATTAGGGTCCCCAAATAAAAACATTGTTTAAAATGATCTAAATTACAGAAAGATCCTTTGTCCAGACAACCTCCGGTCCCAAGCATTCATGATAACATGTCCCACACCTGTATTGGCAATGAGATTCACAGCATTTACAAAATGAAATTCTGTACAGTGTACATGTTTTGCAGTGGGAGGGAGGACACTGTTGGGGTTCAAGCACATGGGCAGATCCGGGGAGATTTAGTCGCATGGCGACTAATTGCCTCTTCTGTGGGGCAATAATCTCCCTGAACTGTCTTCCCCCTGCCTACCGCCTGCTATAATGACATAACGCCAGCGCCTATGCACTCACGGCGCTTCAATTTCCAAAGTCGCCCGAAGTTTCCTCGTGAGGCAACTTGGGGCGACTTCGGAAATCGAATCGCTGCGACTAAATCTGTGATGAAATCTGTGTTTAAGACATGAAAAAGCCATTCTCTAGTTTCCTAAGGAAGAGCGATTGTGTCAGTGAAGGTTTTTCCTACTCCTAGTAAATTTTGTTAAAGATAGTTTTCCAGAAAGGTATGACCCTGATTTTTACTTACCTTTTGCCCTTCTTCATTCCTCCGTACATTCATGCTGCTTGCTTTAATTTTACCTACCCTTCCCATTGCCAGCAAGCTACATGATCAGTATGTTTGGCCTCACCAGTGCCATTTTCCTTCCAGTACATATAACTTGCCCCAGTCCTCTCTGATAATGCCCAGACCAGCCCTGTACAGGTATGGGACCTGGGGTGCGGGACCTGGGGTTGTCCAGATAACAGATCTTTCTGTAATTTGGATCTTCATACCTTAAAGGGATACTGTCATGGGAAAAAAAAAGTTCTCGAAATGAATCAGTTAATAGTGCTGCTCCATGTTTTTGCAATGTCTTTCTCGCTAACTTGCTTTGTTCACACACTAAGGGTTCATGTATATGCTAGTGGCTGCAGAGGGGGAATTTACTTGGCAGGCCTCTGCCTCCTGGTTACTGGGTTAGCTTACCAAACCTGAGCATACCCATGGCTTACCAGCAACGTAAGGTACAAGTGGTATCGTGGAACACACGGGGGCTCAATGACCGTATTAAACGGTCCATTGTTTTGGATTATTTGAAAAAATCTGGTGCGGACATATGCCTGCTCCAGGAAACACATTTAATTGGTCAGAGAGTGCTAGCACTGAGAAGGGCCTGGGTGGGCAGCCTTTACCATGCAGAGTACTCTTCTCACTCGAGAGGGGTAGCCATTCTCACTAGAAAGGGCATGGGTCTTGGGGTGGCGGATTTGCACACAGATCCAAAGGGTCGGTATATAGCCATTAAATGTCAATTATTTAGCTATTGTTTTATAATTGTTAATGTGTATGTCCCTCCCCCTTTCTCCGTGACACTTTTAGATGAAGTCCTGACTCGTATAGCTGATATGGGGTCATACCCGACGATGTGGTTAGGGGATTTTAATGCGGTTCCTGACCCCTCTATAGATAGGCTTAGGGCCTTGCCTCATGATACCTTGATTTTCCCCAATTGGATAGGGAGTGCTGGGTTATCAGATGTTTGGAGATCTAAACATCCCACTGCTCGCCAGTATTCCTGTTTCACTATAGCAACTTCGGCCTTATCCCGTATAGACTTAGCGCTAGTTAACAAAGAGGCTCTTCGTCTCACGCTTTCGGCTGAATACCTGCCCCGGGTTTGCTCCGACCATGCACCCCTTCAACTAACTCTTGCTTTTCCAGGGCCTGGGCAGGCGCGCAGTTGGCGGTTGGCCCCTAAGTGGGTACATAACCGGCCCATTCAGGATAGTTTCCAGCATCTGCTCACTGAATTTTGGGACACCAACACAGGTACAGCCAGGGACATAGTAGTATGGGATACGTGTAAGGCCTGGACCAGGGGAACCTATGTCTCCCTCATTAAACGGGAACGTAATATAAGGGAGATGGGTCTAGACAAAGCCAAATCTGAGCTTCAAACAGCGGAGGGAAACCTCAGTCAGGAAGACAGTTTATCCCACAGAACGGCTATGACGTTTGCGCAAAGAAACATTGATCTCTTACTCACTGATAAATTTTCTCAATTCGAAATAAACAGACGGGCAGCTTGGTACGATAGGGGGGATAAAAGTGGGAAATTGTTAGCGATGTTAGTCAAGGAGCCGCACGAAGTGACTGCCGTCCCTAGGTTAGTCCTGCCCTCGGGGGACGAGTTACAAGACCCGCAAGATATAGCAAATGCCTTTGGCGAGTACTATAAGGACTTGTATGGCTCTAGAATGCCTTCCAGCTCAGGGATACCGGAATACTTAGCTCCCATACCATTTCCTAAATTGACTTTGGAACAAACGATAGCCCTAGATGCCCCCATAACTAAGGAGGAAATTGCTGACGCGATAGCTAGCTTCCCGAATAACAAGTCCCCAGGCCCTGATGGACTGCCAGTTGAGTGGTATAAGGCAAATACCAAATCTCTTGCTCCCATTCTTGCCTCTCTCTGGAATACCACCTCGGAGACGGGTGAAGTCCCATTCTCTTGTACTCAGGCAGTAATAGCGGTTCTTTTAAAGCAAGGCAGACCTGATCAATGCTGTGACTCTTACCGCCCCATCTCTTTGCTTAATGTAGACGTCAAGATCTTCACCAAAGTTCTTGCTTCCCGACTTAAATTGGTTATGGAGCATCTTATCCACCCTGACCAAACTGGCTTTATGCCGGGGAGAGCCACTGATGTTAACATTAGACGCCTATATGCAAATATGCAAACTCATCATGACAATACAGGCTCCAGAATCGTAGTCTCGCTTGATACGGCCAAAGCCTTCGACACGGTCGAGTGGGCTTACCTCTGGGAGGTGCTGGCCCGCTTTGGCATTGGGGATGGCTTTATTAGGTGGGTGAAGGCGATATACAAGTCGCCAGTGGGCCAAGTCAGAGTTAACTCATATCTCTCACAGATCTTCGAGCTACGTAGAGGTACGAGGCAGGGATGCCCTCTGTCTCCCTTTTTGTTTGCGCTCGCTATAGAGCCCCTAGCTATTCAAATCCGTAACAATAAGGAAATTGTAGGTTTGCTGAAGGGCCGGCTAGAAGAAAAGACATCCCTTTATGCAGATGACATGTTGGTGTATTTGGCTGATCCTGAGGCTTCTCTGTCCACCCTGCTTCGAGTGGTGAATGAGTATAGGACTTACTCGGGGCTTAGAGTAAATTGGGAAAAATCTACTGTCTTTCCGATTGATGAAATTGCCACTCAGGACCGAATTCCATCTAGATTAAAATGGACCACCTCGTTTAAATACTTGGGTGTACTTATCTCTAGAGACCCGGCTAATTATATACGGGACAATCTGGAACCGGTTCTCCAGGAATATCGCAGGAAAACTACCTCTTGGGTCAATTTGCCTCTATCTTTGGTGGGGAGAGCCAACATTGTCAAAATGATTTTCTTGCCGAAATTCCTGTATAGATTGCACAATGCCCCGAATTATTTACCCCAAAGCTGGTTCAAACAAATAGACAAAGTTACCAGCTCCTTCATTTGGGCGGGTAAGGCTCCCCGCGTTAGCCTAGCAGCTCTTCAATCCCCAACATCGAAAGGTGGTCTGGCACTGCCAAATTTCTTGCTTTATTATCATGCCTCTCAACTGGCGTATGCCCACTGGTGGCTAGTGCCTGATTTGAATAATCCTGCCCTGATGGTGGAGGCGGCGAGTGCCTCCTCGCTGGAGGCATTGGCTAATCATTTGTACCGGGGTCCGCACTCTGCCTTCCCATGCACCGCCTCCATGACTCCGGTCATGAAGATCTATGATGTGTATATGAAGAAGCTATACCCACATCCAGAAACATGGTCCCCGGGCACCCCCCTCTGGGAGAACCCAAAACTTCCCCACTTTAAACAGCTTACTGATGCCGGACTCTGGGCCTCTTTGGGTGTTAAGTATCTGGTCCAAATTGTTGAGGGGGGGCAGCTCAAGGCTTTCCCAGTCCTTAAAGAGGAATTCCATCTACCAGCTAGAATGATTTTCCGATATTTACAACTGAGTCATGCATTTCAAACGCAGTTTCAGGCTAGACCCCTTAATATTGCACAGTGCTCCCTTGAACGATACCTGCGGCGACCTGGGCTGCAGAAAGTGGTCTCTTGGATATACGCTATTTTGCTAAAACCCTTGGACTCCCACTTAGAGAGGGTGCGTTTCAGGAAAATTTTGCACTTCCCAATATCCTCTCTCCGGAACTTTGTCTCATGGGACTTGTTGAACCTCTCACCCTTCCCCCGTACCGTAGGCAGTTTTATCTGCAAATGCTATATTTTGCTAAAAAGGCCATTATTCTCGCGTGGAAAGACACTGCTCCCCCTACTCTGGCCAGATGGAAATCTTTGATTAATTATGTTCTGCCACTGCAAAAAACAGTGTATCTAGCTAGGGGTTGCCCTGGTAAGTTTCGGGCAATATGGGGTGACTGGATTGACTTGCCGGATACTGTAGTTCCACGAGTGTAACTATGGGTGATACCTGATTCTCCCTCTCTGCAGCTATGAAATATTTGTAGTAAACTATTTGTCTAGAAGTGTGTACTTACGGACCCAATGTGATTGTACTGATGTGAGACATTGCAAATGTTTGTCTTGTTAAACTGAAAATTGTTAAATAAAAACTTTTAAAAAAAAAATAGTGCTGCTCCAGCAGAATTCTGCACTGAAATTCATTTCTCAAAAGAGCAAACAGATTTTTTTATATTCAATTTTGAAATCTGACATGGGGCTAGACATTTTGTCAATTTCCCAGCTGCCCCAAGTCATGTGACTTGTGCTCTGATAAACTTCAATCACTCTTTACGGCTGTACCTCAAGTTGGAGTGATATCACCCCCTCCCTTTCCCCCACCAGCAGCCAAACAAAAGAACAATGGGAAGGTAACCAGATAGCAGCTCCCTGACACAAGATAACAGCTGCCTGGCAGATCTAAGAACAACACTCAATAGGAAAAACCCATGTCCCACTGAGACACATTCAGTTACAAGGAAAAACAGCAGCCTGCCAGAAATTATTTCTCTCCTAAAGTGCAGGCACAAGTCACATGACCAGGGGCAGCTGGGAAATTGACAAAATGTCTAGCCCCATGTCAGATTTCAAAATTGAATATAAAAAAATCTGTTTGCTCTTTTGAGAAATGGATTTCAGTGCAGAAGTCTGCTGGTGTAACACTATTAACTGATGCGTTTTGAAAAAAACATGTTTTCTGATGACAGGATCCCTTTAATTCTACTAGAAAATCATGTAAACATTAAATAAATGCAAGAGGCTGGTTCTCCTTTGTCTGCTTATTACAGAGAAAAAGGAAATCAATTTGAAAAATCTGTATTATTTGATTCTAATGAGGTCTATGGGAGATGGCCTTTCTGTAATTTTGGAACTTCTGGATAACGGATCCCATACCTGTATTATTAGCCACTCTCACACACACTTGCCATTCATACCGCACTGTGTCCCCATTCTATAAATATACAGTGACCAGTGGCAGGTGAGGCTTGCACAGCCATTTTTAGGGCAGGGCCAGAGGGCAGCTGTACTGGGCTCTTGGCCAGGAAATGTCCTGGATAGAATGACAAGTTACATATTATTATACTGTATAAAACCAATACTTTATTTGGGAATAAAAGTAGTAAAGTACAGGCATATGAAAAAGTTTGGGAAACCCTCTCAGCCTGCATAATACTTTACTCCACTTTTAACAAAGAAGATAACAGTAGTATAAGTACTGGGGTGTTTTCTGAACAAAGATTTTTAGTGAAGCAGTATTCAGTTGTAAGAAATTAATTCAAATGTGGAAAACTGGCTGTGCAAAAATTTGGGTACCTTGTAATTTTGATCATTTGAATGCATGTAACTGCTCAATACTGGTTACTGATTAAGGTGGATTAGCTCATTAAAGGAACAGTTCTAAAAACTGGGTAAATAAATAGGCTGTGCAAAATAAAAAATGTTTCTAATATAGTTAGTTAGGCAAAAATGTAATGTATAAAGGCTGGAGTGAACAGATGTCTAATAAAACAGCCAGAATCCAACTTCCTGCTTTTCAGCTCTCTAACTCTGAGTTAGTCAGCGACTTGAAGGGGGGCCACATGGTACATTTCTGTTCAGTGAGTTTGTAATTGATCCTCAGCATTCAGCTCAGATTCAAAAGCAACAGATATGACCCATGTGACCCCCCCTCAAGTCTCTGATTGGTCACTGCCTGGTAACCAGGGTAACCAGTCAGTGTAAACCAAGAGAGCTGAAAAGTAGGAAGTAGTGTCTGACTGACATGTTATACATCAAATCACTCCAGCCTTTATACATTACATTTTTGGCTAACTAACTATATTAGAAACATGTTTTATTTTGCACAGCCTATCTATTTAGCCAGTTTTTATTTTTACACTGAACAATTCCTTTAAGCCTTGATCTTCATAGTCAGGTGTGTCCAATCATGAGAAAAGGTATTTAAGGTGGCCAATTGCAAGTTGTGCTTCTGTTTGACTCTCCTCTGAAGTGTGACAGCATGGGATCCTCAAAACAACTCTCAAAAGATCTGAAAACAAAGATTGTTCAGTATCATGGTTTAGGAGAAGGCTACAAAAGCTATCTCAGATGTTTAAACTGTCCGTTTCAACTGTAAGGAATATAATCAGGAAATAGAAGGCCACAGGCACAGTTGCTGTAAAACTCTGGTCTGGCAGGCCAAGAAAAATACGGCATATGCGGAGGATTGTGAGAATGGTTACAGACAACCCAAAGATCACTTCCAAAGACCTGCAAGAACATCTTGCTGCAGATGATGTATCTGTACATCGTTCTACAATTCAGCACAATTTGCACAAAGAACATCTGTATGGCAGGGTGATGAGAAAGCCCTTTCTGCACTCACACCACAAACAGAGTCGCTTGTTGTATGCAAAAGCTCATTTAGACAAGCCACAGTCATTTTGGAACAAAGTGCTTTGGACTGATGAGATAAAAATTTAGTTATTTGATCATAACAAAAAGCGATTTGCATGGTGGAAGAAGAACACCGCATTCCAAGAAAAACACCTGCTACCTACTGTCAAATTTGGTGGAGGTTCCATCATGCTATGGGGCTGTGTGACTAGTTCAGGGACTGGGGCCCTTGTTAAAGTCGAGGGTCGGATGAATTCAACCCAATATCAACAAATTCTTCAGGATAATGTTCAAGCATCAGTCATAAAGTTGTAGTTATGCAGTGGTTGGATATTCCAACAAGACAATGACCCTAAACACACTTGGAAATCTACAAAGTTATTTATGCAGAGGGAGAAGTTCAATATTCTGGAATGGCCGTCACAGTCCCCTGACTTGAATATCATGGAAAATCTATGGGATGATTTGAAGCAGGCTGTCCATGCTCGGCAGCCATCAAATTTAACTGATCTGGAGAGATTTTGTATGGACGAATGGTCAAAAATACAGAATCCAGACACTCATCAAAGGCTATAGGAGGCGTGTAGAGGCTGTTACATTTGCAAAAGGAGCTCAACTATGTAATGATGTAATATCTCTGTTGGGGTTCCCAAATTTATGCACCTGTCTAATTTTGTTATGATGCATATTGCATATTTTCTGTTAATCCAATAAACTTTGTCACTGCTGAAATACTACTGTTTCCATAAGGCATGATATATATTAAAAGGAAGTTGCTACAAAACGTTTTCATATGACTGTATTTCCATGAGGCCTGCCATCATCCATTTCTCTTACACAACTACAGCTCCCATTGTCTCTTTTCAGCAGCAACTACAAGGCCGCGGTTTGAATCTGCCAGAGTTACGCTCTTTTTACTTAGATTTGAATTCCTTCCTAACCCTGAGTCTATATATTTACCATAGATCTGCAAGCGAATAGCCTTCTCTGAACACTGAGGAACCCTCGTATCTTCCCTTGGCATTTTTCTGCATTATGGGAATGACCGTAGAGCTCGGGGTTTCATTAATGGAAAACGGAAACCTCCTCAAAGCCCCAGCAAGGACAAGACTGGCATAGTGACAGGTGCATCCTAAATTTAGTATGTGGAGATTCTTTAGCAACTCAGCACTGGATTCTTCCTGCTCCCCACAGTACTTGCATTATCATTGTAATACACAGTCAGTCCACCCTTACTTTTGCAGCCATGTAAATGTACATTTCTGCTTTCATTAAATTATTCTGCGATACTAGAGTGCCTTTTCTTCTGTCGGCCATAAAAAAAGACTGCAGTAAAGGCAACTGGGATATGTGGAATGTGTAATGTCATTGCAACAAAGGACTGACAAAAAAGTGGACATGGCCCCAGCAAGCTCTAAATTCATGTTCTTCTAGGGGCCACAATGGATTATGGCAAGGAACTAGGTATAAGTGCATTGTGTGAGAGGCAATATGATTGCCAGGGCCGCCATCAGAAATCACGGGGCCCCATACAATAAAATTGCGGCCCCAAAGAATATTTTTTTTAAAAAAACATTGGCGCCAGGGCCCCCTTACAAGTAAAAAAAAAAAAAAATCAGGGACCAAAAGAATATTTTTTAAAAAAACATTGGTGCCAGGGCCCCCCTTTACAAGTTAAAAAAAAATTGGGGCCCCAAAGAATATTTAGGGGGCCTATAGAGTATTAAAGTAATACAATGGTGGCCAGGAGATTAAAAAATAAATAAAAAAAAACACACATTGATGTTCAGAGGAATTGAATTTGTGGCTTCAGGTCTTCAAATTCGCCTCCTATCGTGACTTTGGGTCTTTTCGCCGATTCAGGACTTCAATTTTGTCTGTTTTCGTGACTTAAAGATATACTGTCATTGGAATAAAATGTTTTTTTTTCTCAAAACGCATCAGTTAATAGTGCTGATCCAGCAGAATTCTGCCCTGAAATCCATTTCTCAAAAGAGCAAACAGATATTTTTTATATTTAATTTTGAAATCTGACATGGGGCTAGACATATTGTCAGTTTCCCAGCTGCAGCCAGTCATGTGACTTGTACTCTGATAAACTTCAGTCACTCTTAACTGCTGTACTGCAAGTTGTAGTGATATCACCCCCTCCCTCCCCCCCCCCCCCCAGCAGCCTAACAACAGAACAATGGGAAGGTAACCAGATAGCAGCTCCCTAACACAAGATAACAGCTGCCTGGTAGATCTAAGAACAACACTCAATAGTAAAATGAAGGTCCCACTGAGACACATTGTTACATTGAGTAGGAGAAACAACAGCCTGTCAGAAAGCAGTTCCATCCTAAAGTGCTGGCTCTTACTGATATCACATGACCAGGCAAAATGACCTGAGATGCACCTACACACCAATATTACAACTAAAAAATACACTTGTTGGTTCAGGAATGAAATTTATACCGTAGAATTATTTGCAGTGTAAACAGTGTCATTTAGAAATAAAAACAACATCATAAAAATGATGACAATCCCTTTAAACTTCCCTGAACTCCTTTACATTTTATCATGTTGGTTAATTTGTAATTACCGATTTGGTCTTTATTTCTCTATGGGGCCGACCTTCTGCTGCACTTGGTTTTATAGAGTAAACATGACCAAGGAAGACTCTTTATATTAAGTGCATTACTCCGGGGGATCTAAGTTTAGCCACCCCTGGAAGCTCTCTTTCCCAGAATTCCTCACCTCTCTGTTCATACCCCCCTCCTCCTCTCAGCCCAGGACAGCACTGGTTGTCTATCATATAGCAGCTCCGCTCTGAGCTCATGTTTCTCAGCTGCTCTGTGTTGGAAGAGTCAGGAAATATAGTTCTGTCTTCTTTTAATGTGTGTCCAGTAAAAGTAGGACAGGCGGGGATACCCCAACTCTTGTATCATGCTGTTTCATTGGATGAATAGCCTCTCCATTGGTTACAATCGTTTGCCAGTGTCCCAACGGGAAGTTGTATAAGGCACCATCTCATACACTTGACTCTCTTTGGCTGCTACATTCTTCCATTTCCGACTCCAGAGGTTGCCCAGGATGATGATAAAGGAGTCTTCACTGAGAAGGGACCCGGATTTGAGAGGAGAATTGGCCTTTCTTGCCAGGGGCTGTGACTTTGTTCTCCCCTCCAGATTTAAAAAGAGGATCAAGTCTTTCCAGCAAGCCCAGGTTTGGAAGTTTTTCTAGAAAGGGAGGAGAGAAAGAGGGTTAGAATAAAGGTTAGTCTACTGGAATTTATACCATGTGTTTTTTTTTTTTGTAGCTTTGTGTGATGAGGAATAAAGCAGATTGGTTTGGATTAGTGATGTGCGGGTCAGGGTTTTCCAGACCCGCACCCAACCCTAACCCGCCCTGTTGACGCCCGTGCTTCCGGGGTCCTTTTATAGACCTGCGCTGACCCGCCCCGCCGATGACATAAAAGGGGCGGGATGAGCAGACGCGAGACTATAAAACCGGAACCCGGAAGTCGGATGCCGGCATTTGAAGGTGTTGGTCGGGCAGAGCAGGAGAAGAGCTCAACCCACCTGCCACCCGCGAGGACCTGAACCCGCCCGACCCGCAGGTTGGTCGCGGGTCCCGCAGGTATCGGGTTGGCCCGCACATCACTAGTTTGGATAAAAGCTGTGCAACGGGTAATAAAGGGGTTGTTCACCTTCAAATGACTAGATGCTGTTGAGAAATGTATTAACTAATTGTATCAAATTGTAACAGTTTAGAGTCTGCCCCTGAATTACTGAGCCACCGGACTGAAACACCAGAGACACGAACATTCAACTTAAACAGTAAAAAAATAAATAATGGAAAGTAGTTGAAAAAATTCTTTATTTCTGGCAAACTATCTTAAAACGACTGAACTGAAAAAAGGTGTTTAGAAGTTGAACAGCCCCTTTAAAGCATACATTGGGATATTAGTGGGAGGAGTCACATAAAGATCAGGGAGGAGCTAAGAACTGTAGATAGCAGTATATAGGAATGTTATAGGCAGTGTTTAGTATCTTTAGTTGCTGCTCTTCTTTTTGTATGCATGAAAGTGACTGTAGTTCCCCTTTAAAGATATAACATTGAGCATTTTGTGCTGGGCCCGCTTGCAATTAAAAGCAGTGTTTATTAAAGAGAAAAGTCGCTAGTCCTGCATAAAGATTCAAGAGTAACCTGTTCTATTTATATATGGGGCTGTCACAAAGTGCCACTAATGTGCATTCTAGTTGTGAGATATGGAATTTCCCACCCACACACCACTTCTTTTTCAAGGAATAATTGTTGTCTTTTTGTGAGGCCAGTGTTACAGACTACTAAATATTGTAATATTCTCTATAAATATGCTCTATATATCAGCATGAAGAAGCTGTGCCTATGAACCAGGGGATAGCAGCTGTTTTTCTGATGGAATGGTCACTTGTTAAAATCATTGGATGTCAGTGGGTCAGGCTACAAGACGTCATTGCCTGTGTGTAGCTGCCCCGCGAATGCTTTGTTGTTGTTGGTCTTTGCTCCACACGGGGCAGTGGCTGCTCCTGCCTCCAGCTTGTCCAGTAAGTTGTGTTATTTCACCATTAAAGGAGAACTAAAGCTTTGCTAACAAAGTAGTTAGAAAGTCATTATGTTTTGTGCTTCTGTACCAGCAAGGCAACCACAGCCCTATTAGCAGATCTAAAGATTTGTGTCTCCAAAGATGCCCCAGTAGCTCCCCATCTTCTTTTCTGCTGATTCACTGCACATGCTCTGTGCTGCTGTCACTTACTGAGCTTAGGGACTGACTCACAATATACAGTACACATAGAATAGAAATGTCACAATATAAGGCTGATTAGTAATTAATACATATAATTACTACATGGCAGCACAGAAACCAGTGCAATTAGCATCAGAATTTAATAATCAGCCCTGTAGCATCAGCTTATATTACAGGCCAACCTCATTTTCTGCTGGATAATTAGTGACGACCCCTAAGCTTAGCTTCTCAACAGCTGCTCAGAGCCCACTGAGCATGTGAGTGTCACAGACACTTTCCAAGATGGTGACCCCCTGTGACAAGTTTGAAGTCCTGGATCATTGCTGCTATTGACAAGCTGAAACTTTAGGCTGGTGCAATAAGTTCAGTATATAAAATATGGCATTTTTAGCCACATTCATTTTTAGGGTTTAAACCTGCATCGCACTGGCACATTTACTATTGGTCGAATATCAATGGTTAATTGACCCTCGAAGTTAAATCCTTGGACTTCGAATATCAAAGTCGAAGGATTTAGTGCAATTCCTTTGATCAAACGATCGAAGGATTTTAATCCATCGATCGAACGTTTTTCCTTCGATCAAAAAAAGCTAGGAAAGCCTATGGGGAACTTCCCCACAGGCTAACATTGGTGCTCGGTAGGTTTTAGGTGGTGAAGTAGTAGGTCGAAGTTTTTTTTAAAGAGACAGTACTTCGACTATCGAATGGTCAAACGATTTTTAGTTCAATTCGAAGTCGTCGTCGAAGGTCGAAGTAGCCAAAAAAATACTTTGAAATTTGAAGTATTTTTCCTTCTAATCCTTCACTCGAGCTAAGTAAATGTGCCCCCTACAAATAGCTGTCATTGAGCCGGCCTGACATTACAACTATTTGGCCTTTAGTCAGTGAATGTAGCTGACGAGTGCAGGAGCCCAGGACACTGGAGCACAGGTGGAGCGCTCAACATATCCATGTGCTCAACAGTTTCTAAAGAATTCACCTGCGCTAATGATAGAGATGTAATGATAGAGATGCTTGGGCTTTTGTTGCATTATGAAAAGTTATTTAGGAGCGTTTGTGGGATATTGGATTATTAGGCCAGCTTTATATATCCATTACAGCATGAGAAAGGAACTGCAATGTTGCTGCTGTTATCCAATAACTATAAATAATTATTGCAATATGCACGGCAGCATTCTGTGCACATCAATTAATGGTAAAATCAAGGAATGACTATGAAGGTTATACTAGATTATATATTACAGGTATGGGATCGATAATCCGGAAACCGGTTATCCAAAAAAAACGAATAACGGAAAGGCTGCCTCCCATAGACTCCATTATAATCAAATAATCTTTAAAAATGATTTCCTTTTTCTCTGTAATAATAAAACCGTATCTTGTACTTGATCCCAACAAAGATACAAATAATCCTTATTGGAAGCAAAACCAGCCTATTTGGTTTATTTAATGTTTACATGATTTTATAGTAGACTTAAGGTATGAAGATCCAAATTATGGAGAGATTCATTGATAGGAAAACCCCAGGTCCCGAGCATCTGGATAACAGGTCCCATACCAGTTCTCATGAGACCTGCCTAAGAAATCTGATCATTTGTATATTACTGGGGTGTGGGTGCAGACAATCAAAATAGTTATACAGCTCCATAGTACAGATATGGGATCTGATATCTGGAAACCCATTATCCAGAAAGCTCAGGGTTAGGGAAAGGCAATCTCCATTTTATACAAATAATCCAAATTTTAAAAAAATATTTCCATTTTCTTTGTATTGATATATACAGTATTCTTGTTCTTGATCCCAACTAAGATAAAATTAATCCTTATTGGAAACAGAACTAGCCTATTGTGTTTATTTAATGTTTACATGATTTTATAGTAGACTTGTAGAAATGAAGATCCAAATTATGGAAAGATCTATTATCCAGAAAACCCCAGGTCCCGAGCATTCTGGATAACAGGTCCCATACCCGTATAAGTAATTCTAGAGCAACTGGACTTGCTGAGTAATCGTGGAAGATGTTTCACTACTCATCCGAGCAGCTTTTTCAGTTCAACTGAATTTCAAGGAATATTATTATTCTTTTAAGACTATGTGCACATTAATACCTTCTCCTTTGCATGCATGTCTTTTAAAAGCAATAATTGCCGGTATATAACATGGGTAAAACCAAGTGATGATACAAGTAGAAATCTGATGTATAAACGGATTGTCTTGAGCTTTTTTTATTGGGTCACGTAGACTACTAGGGGGAATATTTATCAAGGGTCGAATTGAAAATTCTAATAGAATTTTATGGTCAAAACTCTCAAATTCAACTAGGCAGTTATTCAAATTCAATTAGAATTTTTTTTTAAAAAAATTGAATTAGATTTCTGATATTTATCATACTCTGGCCTTTAAGAACTCAAATTCAACTATTCGCCACCTAAAACCTGCCAAATTTCTGTTCAATTCAATGGGAGAGGTCCAGAGATCAATTTGGAGTTGTTTGCAGCCTTACTGAATCAAGTTTTTTAAATCTGAATCAAATTCAATTCGATTTTGATTTGAGTTTTTCGGTCGAAAAGGCACAGCATTTCCCTGGCACCCGTCTCTGGTGACACCCACCCTTATGGCTGCAGATTAGGTGACATATGAAACAACTACAGACATTGTAAGACTTATTGGTTAAGTGTCTTGTCTTACCAGGACTTGGGCTCATAGCACTGTTCCCCCGGGAAGGGAAATGCGTTGTTCCAAACACTGCGAGGCCCATTTATCAAAGGTCAAATTTCGAATTCATGTGAGTTTTTTTTAACTCTGATAAATTTGAATATACTTGAAATTCGATTGGGGGGTATTTAAGAAAAAGAAAATCAAATATCTAAAACTCGAACATAAGTTACCAACCTGGAGACTCGAATAGTTATTTTTTTTTTCCGAAAAAAATGTCAGGAAGGCTTGTAACATCTTCAAATTGGCCACTGGACCTCTCCCATTGACTTATATATGAACTGAGTGCCGCATAGTCAAATTTGGATTATTCCCAGGGTATAGGTTTAAGAAATCTTGAAATTCAAATACAAATTAAAATTCTAATCGAGTGTGGATCATTCACAATTTGAATTTGAGAGGTTTTTTTTGTAACTTATATTTTTATTAAAGAATTTTCAAAAGAAACATACAAATTTAACAAAAGGAAGTTGTGAGTTTTGACCCAAAGAAAATGATAAAATTCGAATTTCCAATTCCATACCTCCCAACTGTCCATCAGCTCAACCTGCAGTCCCTCATTTGTACTGGAAAAAACAGAAAAAGAAACAACGTTTCTAACGGCTTTTGGCAGAGAGCCTAGAATAGCCACAGCAGGAGATTAGATACATTTGTAACAATTTTGAGATAAGCAAATAAGTAATTATATCAAAATAAGATAACAGGTCTCTTGGGAAAAACTAGATTCACAGCTTAAACGGCAATTCTCCTTCATTAGCAAAACTGTAATAACTTAAAAAAAACACAGAAATATGTTCAAACTTTCATAACCTGCCAAATTTTGTAAAATGAACATGGTAATTAGGGGGTGTGGCAACAAAAATGGGTGTGGTCAATAAAGCTTTGCCGCGATGTGCGCCAACTTTTTTCCAAAATGTTGGGAGGTATGCCCTTACATTCAGCCATAATTTCATACTGGTAACCTGATAGTCCAGCTTCTTACCCGACTTCTTCATTTACTGAATGCCACATATTCTCGTGTATTCAAAGCATGAAGGTTGAGCAGTGACTAATTATGCCACAGAGGATTGAAACTGTTCCAATGATGTAAATGTACAAATATGATAATTCTTAGCTGTATTTTAGGAAAGCAGGGCTTGGAGAGTATTGTATGCATGCAAGTACCAATTTCCACAGCTGGTGAAGAACATCGCATGCCATGCTAGTAAAGAATCTGCCCACACATGCCATGGCTTCTATAAATAGTGGTCAACGGACAGTGTCAGGCTTTCTTAAAGTGCATTGCTGTCACCATATGCCTGTGCCAAGTACAGACCAGCCCCAAGCCCCTTACTCTCATTGGGAAGCTCAGTGGTCTAGTGGGGGGACGTCTGCCTCCCCCTCGGCGGGGATGCCCGCCACATTGTTCTGGCCGCTCCATTGCTAGGCCGCAGGCGCCGGTTCCTTAGGGCGCGCGTGGCATGCTTCTGCAATATTTAAAGGCGCAGGTGCGCTGGCGTGATGACGCCACTGCGCAATGGCGCGGAATTTGAACTGTATAAATAGCTAATTTGGGCTTCCAGTCTTTGACCGTTATAGGTTTAATCCTGTGGTGTTTGAGCTTGAGCTATCTTTATTCTGATCCTGTTTGATTCCTGTTGTGACCCCTGTCTGGCTATTCGACTATCCTGATTTCTGAAACCTGACCCTTGCCTGTTATCTGACTCCGATCCTGCTAAATCCCTTCTGATTGATCACCCGGTTTTGACCCTTGCCTGCCTGACTTCGTTTGTACTCTGCCTGCCTCGACCCGGCCTGATCTGACTACCGTGACCTTCTGCCCAGGGGCGTAACTACAGAGGAAGCAGACCCTGTGGCTGCAGGGGGGCCCAGGAGGTACAGAGGGCCCCATGAGGCTCTTATTGATGAGCAATTTCAACATATATTGGTAAAACAGGACAAACACTGGATATGTTGGAGGCCCTAAAATTAATTTGCTGTAGGGCCCAGCAACATCTAGTTACGCCACTGCTTCTGCCCAAAGACTTTCTCTTTACAGTTGTGCCCCTCAGCCTGTTTAGAACCCCTCGCCTTGCACCTCTCATTTTAAGACCTGGCGGCATCTGAGTAGCTGAGGGCTCCTCCTGAGGCCAAAGGCGGCTGCTACAGGCAGAGGCACGAGCCAAGACCAGGGTGCTTGGCATCGGTTCTAGATTTAGGGTGCCGTTACACTCAGCTTGAATATACATGAGGTAAGCAAATGGCAACCAGTATAGCATGAACCCAGCTTCTTAGAAAGCACGGGTGAGACATATGGTGTGTGTGTGTTTGTATATATACACGTAGAGGGAGAGGCAGCACACAGAATACATATGTAGGCAGATTTAGAGGATGGGTTTTGCCATGGAATCTCCTACTGGGTGAGGTGAGAGTGAGTGGATCAACAAATCAAGGCTATAGCTAAGGTTTATCTTTATAAGTTGAGTTTTTTTTAGGGCAGAGACACACACTCAAATTCGGGGACATTTAGTCACCTGGCGATAAATCACCTCATCTTTTTTTATTATTACAGAGAAAAAGCAAATCGGTTTTAAAAATTTTAATTATTTTGACAATATTGTGTCTATGGGAGACACTTTAAAAAGAACCAGCCTATTGGGCTTATTTAATACATTCATGATTTTCTAGTAGACTTAAGGTATATTTTGGTCAGGCCTCCTCCCTCTTACACTAAACCTTTTTCTCATGAGATATAAATGTGTTGTTACTAATACAAATGATAGTTTTAGAACAAGTTTGTTTCTTTAACTTTTGGAGCATTTGGAGCTGTTCCCTTTATCTCTTGGTATATACAAGTGGAAACTCTCCTCATGCACCTTTATGTCCCTGTAAATACTGACTTCAATACATTAGAAACGTTTGCTATGATTGGGTTCTTGAGATATGCACTTGTGAGGAAAATGTATATAGAGTTTACATTCTGCATCAGTGAGGCATGGTGATCCAGAAATCTCAGCTATCAACAATTCTGGGTTATAGACAACATACCTGTCAGTAATACACAACTTATGGGCACATATTTATGCAGGAACCGTGTGATTCTTAAGTGCTGCCAGTTTCTTCTTTGGCTACGTCCATATCCAGCAAGGGAAAAGCTGGAGAAGTTCATTTAAAGGTATGGGATCCTTTATCCGGAAACCCATTATCCAGAAAGTTTAGAATTATGGAATGGCCATCTCCTGTAGACCCCATTTTATCCAAATAATCACAATTCTTAAATATTATTTCCCTTTTCTCTGTAATAATAAAACAATAGCTTGTACTTGACCCAAACTAACATATAATTAATCTCTATTGGATGCAAAACCAGCCTATTGGGTTTATTTAATGTTTACATGATTTTTTAAGTAGGCTCTAGATATGAAGATCCAAATTACAGAAGGATCCATTATCTGAAAAACCCAAGGTCCAGAGCATTCTGGATAACAGGTCCCATACCATACCTCCCAACATTTTGGAAATATAAAGAGGGATAAAAAAGTTGGCTCGCATAATGTTGTGACCACGCCCATTTTTTGGCCACACCGCCTAATTACCATATTAATTTTGCAAAATTTGGTAGGTTATGAAAGTTTGAACATATTTCTGTGTTTTTTTTCCATTATTACAGTTCTGCTAATGAAGGTGAATTGGCCTTTAAGCTGTGAGTCTAACTTTTCCCAAGGGACCTGTTATCTTATATTGTTACAATTACTTATATCCTTATCTCAAAATTGTTACAAAAGAATCTTATCTGCTGCTGTGACTGTTCTGGGCTCTCTGCCAAAAGCCAATTAAGTTAGAAACTTTGTTTCTTTTTCTGGCTGTTCAGTGCAGAGAAAAACAGGACTTTCCAGTACAAACGAGGGACTGTCCAGGGGCGGAGCTTGACAGCTCACAAGATGGACGCAGAATAACTGCGCTCCGATTAACCAAGACCATCTCCTAATAGCTAAGACATGATTAGGCTCAAATAGAATTAAAAAGATTAATTTTTAATTCTATTTGAGCCTAATCATGAATTGTCAATGAACTGATTGTCATAATTAATCGGGCAACAGTCATTGGATATATGCACTAATCGGCACTTTATATCTGTATTTATATTTAATATTTATGAATTGGCTTGGGAATTAATTGGTTTGGGAAGTGATTGGTTTTTACTCAAAATTGTTGATGAATTAAATGATTAGGCACGCACTGCACTTTAATTTATGTTAACTACTAACCTTAATGGTAGGGAACTAATCTATCACTAGATATTAATTTAATTATTAGAAACGGGGTACTTTTCTATTCCCTTTTTTATAATAGCCAGAACACTTCCTGCTTTGCAGCTCTCTAACTCTGAGTTAGTCAGCGACTGTGTGTGGAGATATTTGTCTACGGTGGAGCTGAACTGGTTCCCATCAATGTGCCTTGTGTTGTTAAATTCAAATATTTTGGTCCACATTTTTGGCTAACTAACTATATTGATTGGTTTATTTGTACATACAATCTATTTGCCCAGTTTTTATTTTTATACTGAACAGTTCCTTTAATATGGAAAATCAATATATTCGCAAATGTTTTCTGTTGGCAGTCAGTGCCATTATCAGCTTGTACACAGAGCAGCCATGCTTGTTCCAGAAAGGTTGGTCAGAGATTGGCTTATTTAATCACAAAGGTGCTAAATTGTACTATTTGATTGGATCAGTATACTACAGGTTATGAATTAAAGGAAAATATCTCATTGGATGTTATGACTAACTGCTGTGGTGTAGTTTAGCACTTATGTTAATGAATTAGCCCCCGAATATCAGCAAGTGCAATTTATAGGGGAGCTGTAGACTCTTTATCATAACATCGTGAAATACTTGGGTTTCCATTGGTAGCCTCTCATAATAGCTGGCAGTTTGAAAACTGGAACTTGACATGAGCCAGAATCATTCATTCACATTAAAGGGCAATTAAAGGAGCAGGCAGAGGAGCTTGTGGTTTCGCAGTGGTTACAGCCATAGGGCCTTAACTACAGCCATCAGAATGTGGATCTCCAGCTACAGTTCAGTACAGAAGCATATGCATGCATAGTATATGTGGGATATTAATGTGTATATGTGTGTGTGTGTATGTAATATACATATATATTTAGCAATGTGTTTATGACTGTGTCACAGGCTTATGCTGTGTGTATTTTCTTTCTTACAATCTTTCAGCTTCAAAGCAAGCAAGAGAAGAAGCCAGGCACCCCTCCTCCCGCACCCCTACCTGCCAGTCCACGACCAGCCACCCCTCCGTTACCGAGCAACAAAGTCACAGCTCCTGTGTCCATAAACATTCCACGTTTCTACTTTCCCAAAGGGCTGCCCAACCCAGGTTCTGACTATGAAGATTCCATCAAGAAGACCGAGGCAGCATTCTCCAGCATAGATGAAGAAAAGGCAGACATCTACGAGATGGGGAAGATCGCCAAGGTAAGGTAGGGTTCTACTAGGTAATTTTGTTGATGTCAATGATGAAAAAAAAAGAAAAACTGATGACTTGAGGAAGCAGCACCTTTATTGGAGCATATGTTCTTCTTTGTAAGCTTTCTATACATGGTATTGGCCGCCAACTCTTCCACTGCTCAGCAGCCAAATATGGAACCCAAATGATTGTCTGATCAGGGCTTTGTCATATATCAATAAGGATCCTAGAAAATCCCATAATGGTTAGGGGGGTGCATCAGTCAATGGATGAGGGACAAACATTCCAACCAACTTAAAGGAGAAGGAAAGCTACTGAGGCAGTTTATTGCCAATAGGTGATCCACAATAATGCAAGCTAGAAAACTATATTTATTCTGCAGAATGCTTACCATACCTGAGTAAACAGCTCTAGAAATTAGGATAGCAGCTGCCATATTAGCTTGCTGTGACATCACTTCCTGCCGGAGTCTCTCCCTACTCAATCATATCTCTGGGCTCAGGTTACAGCAGGGAGGGGATGAAGGAGGGGGAGAGGAGCAAACTGAGCATGCCCAAGCCCTGCCCTGGAGGTTTAAGCTGAAAACAGGAAGTCTGATACAGAAGTCCATGTGTACTTAATAGAAGGAAAGAAATGTGGTGTTTCGTTCGAAAGAGGACTCAGAGCAGCATTACTTTGAGGGTTTACTGGTGTATTTATATAGACCTTTCTGATAAAGCTTACTTAGTTTTAGCCTTTCCTTCTCCTTTAACATACAGATGCAAGTTTGCACTAGTAACCCTAGTTACAACCTATGTGATGTTTACTGTCAAACAGCAGACTGGAAAATGCCACCTGCTGGTGTGGGTTATTTTCCCTTGCCTATAACCTTACAGGTATGGAATAATCTTCAAGCATATTACAAGCAGCTGCTTGTGGTGTTAACTTGATGCATAGTTTATATTGTGTTGTTCACAATTAGTGAGGCGTGAATCCAAGACTCAGTTTGGGATTGCAGTAATTCCCAGCACTCTTTGCACTATTTGGATCTCGTCGAAGCCTTGCTGCTGCTGGCTGAACTGAATTTGAGGGCTTGATAAGGCCACATGTTTTCTAGAGGTTTTACAATTTGCCTAAAAAATTGGATTCAGGTTATCTCTGCTCCCAGTACAGTGTAATTAAATGGATACTGTCATGGGAAAACATGGTTTTATTTTTTCAAAACACAGTTAATAGTGCTGCTCCAGCAGACTTCTGCACTGAAATCTGACATGGGGCTAGACATATTGTAAGTTTCCCAGCTGCCCCCAGTCACATGACTTGCTCTGAAACTTCAGTCACTCTTTACTGCTGTACAGCAAGTTGGAATGATATCACCCCCTCCCTTTCGCTCCAGTAGTCTAACAACAGAACAATGGGAAAGTAACCAGATAACAGCTCCCTGGTAGATTTAAGAACAGCACTCAATAGTAAACATTCATGTCCCACTGCGACTCCTTCAGTTACATTGAGTAAGAGAAACAACAGCCTATCAGAAAGCAGTTCCAAAGTGCAGCACTGGGTCTTTCTAAAAGCACATGACCAGGCAAAATGTCCTAAGATGGCTGCCTACACACCAATATTACAACTTAAAAAATACACTTATTGGATGAGGAATGAGATGTACAAGTTAGAGTGAATTATTTGCGGTGTAAACAGTGTAATTTAGAAATAATAAAAATCATGACAGAATCCCTTTAAAGGGGTGGTTCGCCTTTAATTAAACTTTTAGCATGTAATAGAATGTTCAATTCTAAACAACTTTTCCATTGGTTTTCATTATTTATTTTGTATAGTTTTATAATTATTTGCCTTTTAATTCTGACTCTTTCCAACTTTCAAATGGGCGTCACTGACCCCATCTAAGAAGCAAATGCTCTGCAAGGCTACAAATTTGTTATTGCTAATTTTTATTGCTCATCTTTCTAGTAAGGTCCTATTCATATTCCAGTCTCCTATTCAAATCAGTGCATGGTTGCTAGGGTAACTTGGACCCTAGCTACCAGATTGTTCATAATGCAAATTGAAGAGCTGCTGAATAAAAAGCTAAATAACTCAAAAGCCACAATTGATGAAAAATGAAAACCAATTGCAAACTGTCTCAGAATATCACTCTCTAAATCATACTAAAACTTATCTCAAAGGTGAACAACCCCTTTAGGGCAGGGGCGCACGGACAGATTCTGGGAGATTTAGTCGCCTCTTCTGCTGGGTGACAATCTCCCCAAACTGATAAAATGAAAAATGCACCAATGCACTCGCGGCGCTCCAATTTCTGAAGTTTCCTCGTGAGGCAACTTTGGGCGACTTCGGAAATCGCAGCGCCGCGAGTGCCATTGCGCTGGCGTTTTCTCATTATAGCAGGGGGAAGGCAGTTCGGGAAGATTGTCGCCCTGCAGAAGAGGTGATTAATCTCCCCGAATCTGCCCGTGTGCCCCTGCCCTAAAGGTTGCCTGGTGTGTATTGGCCTACATAGCAGTGTTTGGGCTTGGCCCCATTAGTAAGCAGAAATGATTTTAGGAGAGGGTATAAACACATCCTCTTCAGCATTCTTGTCAGTCACGAGCATTTTCTGCTCCATATTGCCCAATATTTTCTCTCTCTTTTGCTGCCTGCTGCCCATATTCATTGCTAGTGATGCACCTTCATTTATTTCAGTGTATGGCCTGTACTTAGCTCCATACGTAGCAAATTGCAATTGAGTCCTTGGATGGGGAATGTCAATATTAATTGGTTTTTCGGGTTCCAAACTGACCCCACGCTGTCTCTTTCCTAACACAGGTATGTGGCTGCCCCTTGTACTGGAAGGCGGCTCTATTCAATGGTGCGGGCGGTGAGAGGACGGGATTTGTCTCTGTGCACTTGTTCATAGCAATGTGGAGAAAGTAAGTACAGACAGCTTGTATGTCATATTCCTATTATTCGCTTCTCTCATATGTACTGACACAATACAACGAATGAGGGAGATCAGTAAAACAATTATTTGTGAAATGCTTTTGTTCCCCTTAATTTACTCCATTCCGCCCGTTTTTTATTTGACTAAACTGACAGACTCACTCACCATTCCCACAAATGTAAATAAGCAAAGGAAAACATTTTACTTCGAGGGGATCTAAACTTACAAAAAAATACATTGATGTATCCTTACTCCCAGCACTTTTCTGAAAACATTTACAATTTAATTTATTTTCTATCCTTAGTGGTTTCTGAGCGATTAGCCGTTTAAAAAGGTCACCATGCCAAAACAAAGGCCGTGTAAATGATGTTTTTGTAAAAAGACTGAAAACACCCTTTGTTGATGAACTTAAAGGAGAACTAAACCCTAAAAATGATATGGTTAAAAATTCCATATATATTATACAGCCTAAAGTTGAGAAGCTAAGCTTAGGGGTCGTCGCAAATGATCCAGCAGAAAATGAGGTTTGTCTGTAATATAAGCTGATGATACAAGGCTGATTATTAAATTCTGATGCTAATTGCACTGGTTTCTGTGCTGTCATGTAGTAATTATCTGTATTAATCACTAATCAGTCTTATATTGTGACATTTCTATTCTATGTGTACTGTATATTGTGAGTGGGTCCCTAAGCTCAGTAAGTGACAGCAGCACAGAGCATGTGCAGTGAATCAGCAGAAAAGAAGATGGGGAGCTACTGGGGCATCTTTGGAGACACAGATCTTTACTGCTAAAGGGCTGTGGTTGCCTTGGGCTGGTACAGAAGCACAAAACATAATGAACAACATTTCTAGCCGACTTCTTTAGTTAAGCTTTACTTCTCCTTTAAATGTGATGTTTTTGCTACGTCTGTACATGATTCTGTGCTATGTTGATTGATCTTCCCTTGCATGTGGCTATTCTGTATCTAGAATCCCAGCCACAGAACAAGGCTTTGGCAATTGTTTCTTGTCCCAAGTACCAGTAAATATACCTCCTCTCACTAGCACAAATAAATACATTCACTTTTTTTTTTTTTAAATAAACTTTTTGTTTACCCCTGTTCCTCCGTATGTATCACATGCTTGTCCTACCTGTCTGATTTCATTCAGCTCATTCTTGGAAACTGAGTGGCCTCACATCTTTCATTACAGGTTAATCCAGAACTGCCATGATGATGCCTCTAAATTTGTCAACCTCTTGGCAAAACCAGGCTGTAATTACTTAGAGCAAGAGGATTTCATCCCACTACTTCAGGTGTGTGTGCGACAAATGGGCCTTGTAGCGTCTGGTCACATTAAAGCAGCAGAAACACCATCGGAGACAATCTAGGAACCATGTTTGTTCTGCTTGTTATAAATGCTGCTGGCCAAATAATCCTCTGTTTTATTTCCTCACCACAGAGACCTTTTTTCTCTCTCGTCCCTTAGATAGAGTATTTAGATAGAGTATTTAGATAGAGTATTTAGATAGAGTACTTAGATAGAGTACTTAGATAGAGTACTTAGATAGAGTACTTAGATAGAGTACTTAGATAGAGTACTTAGAGTACTTAGAGTACTTAGATAGAGTATTTAGAGTATTTAGAGTATTTAGAGTACTTAGAGTACTTAGATAGATACTTAGATAGAGTACTTAAAGTACTTAGATCGAGTAATAAGAGTATTTAGTAATTCCCTATGACTCCTGAGGAGTACAGCTGTACATGTCTTTATATTGTACAACACATTGTTCTCACACTTAGACTAGTGAGCTGGAACATAAGAGCAGAAAGACATCACAAAGGGCTCGGATACTTATCAATTGTATATGATACTTCTCTTTGTTTCAGGACATTGTGGACACACATCCAGGACTGACGTTCCTCAAAGAGGCTCCCGAATTCCACTCCCGATACATCACCACTGTAAGTGTCCTCCATATTACAGACTGGCTGAGCTGGACATAGGGACTGGAAATGTAGAGATTGTTCTTACGCTCTGCCTTTAAAGGGGACCTGTCACCCTAAGAAATAATTCCAAATCATTCCATGGCTACACAGCAGCTTGTCTATATAAACTATAGTAGTGTTTCTGAAGCAAACACACCAGTTGTACCAGGGCAGGGCAACACTACATTATGCTTTCATTTTTTGGTGTTACTGTTCCTTTAATAATATTTCTGAATTTGATGTTTTGAATGCTTTGTAATGCTTGATGAGCAGACATATCACTAACTGGAGTTAGAAATATCAAAACATCATGATTTTTTTCCTAAAATAAAAGTAGAGTTCCTTCAGATGATTCAATGTTGGGGGGTCCTATGTGAGAGATGTTTCATTCAGTTGCTACTGTAGTAGTTAAACATTATGGTTAAGAGAATATTAGTTACAGTGCTGCTTCATTACCAGATCCAGAGTGTGGCCAATTCATACTGTGGATTATGAAGGTCCGATATGAAATCCCTTGTGAGCAAGGCATCTCCAAAAAAGGGCAGCCCCCCGTTCTACCTGATAGAGGCGCCCTACAGCACAGCATATTATTGTTTATTTGAAATATAATGCCTTCGTATGTTTCATTTGATCTGTTTATTAAAGGGGAACTATCCTGAGCTTTATCATACTGCATTATGAAACGTTCTAAATACAATCAATTAAAATCTTGTACCGTTACTGAAATCATCAAGTTTATCTTCGCTATTACTCTCTCAGCATCTGTTTCTCCTTATTCTGTCTACATTCATGAGTTGGGTGTCAGATGAATGATCCAATATATCTTATAGGGGGGCTCCTTTTGCCTAGAAGATGTATTAGAGCTCACTCTATTAAAATCACCAGACATCATGTCTCTCTACATGCAGAATTTGTGCAAAAGGAAGTTATTTTATTACATTTTGTTTGTACTGGAATCAGTTATTTGAGTGAGCTTACATCTTCTAGGCAAAAGGAGCCCCCCTATAAGATATATTGGATCATTCATCTGACACCCAACTCCTGCATGAAGACAGAATGAAGAGATGCAGAGAGAGGAAAGTTTCTTATTTCATTATGAGGGAGCTTATATTAAATTTTCATTTTTGTGATGTTCCCCTTTAAAATACGCTAATGCAGGAAATAAATAAGCAATGCTCTGACATGACACGAAACATAATTGATGAGGAATTCCCCTTTTCTTTTTCATATTTATATGATATTGTACAACAGAAAGTATGTAATAACCACAATGATCTTCTTTCTTCGAACCAGGTTATTCAGAGAATATTTTATACAGTCAACAGGTCGTGGTCAGGCAGAATCACCTTGACTGAGCTAAAGAGGAGCAACTTCCTACAGGTGCGCCTGGCTGTGTTTTTATATCTGCTCCATCACTAAACACTGATTTTTAAGTGTATTTTATTGGAGGCTTGAGCCCAGGGGCAGCCCAAAAATAGGGAAACGCTCAAAATGCGTGAAAAAGATCCACACTTAGTAAATGCAGTAGCAAAGTTAAATTATTAGGACATGTGTAGGCTACTTTTTACTTTACTTTTTACATTTTACTAAACTTTGCTACTGCATTTACTAATTGCGGATCTTTTTCACTCAGTGTTTTTCCATTTTTGGGTTACCCTTGAACTTGGGTTTTTTGTGAATTAGACGGCTTGGTGACTTATTTTTGACAGACTTTATATATTTCTACTTTTACAGAAGCAGAAATACTTGCCATTTTTGGTTTATTTACCCAGGGGCAGCCCCCCAAGTCCATCCAGACTCCAAGAAATAAATCTCTTTCCAGGAAGTCAGTTAAAGTCCCTTTAAAGGGCATGTAAAGGCAAAAAAATAAAATCCCATTTTTACTTTCTTTGATGAAAAAGAAACCTATCTCCAATATACTTTAATTTAAAAATGTGTACCATTTCTATAAGAAACCTGACTGTATGCAGTGAAATTCTCCCTTCATTTACTGCTGTGGATAGGAATTGTCAGATGGTCCCTAACTGCTGAGCAGGGAAACAATCATACTTATGAACAGCAGGGGGAGCCCCCGCCTTACTTCCCAGCCATGCAGAACTCAAGCAGCTTTGTTTATGACGATCCCTAAGCAGCCCAGACCACACTGAGCATGTGCACAGTGCACATGGATAGATCCGCTCGTTTAGCGATGTCGCCAAACGAGCGGATCTCCCTCCGATATGCCCACCTTGAGGTGGGCAATATCGGGCAGATCCGATCGTGGGCCCTAGGGCCCAACGATCGGATCCTAGCATTCTCAAACGGGCGGTCGGATCGTGGGACCGCATTTTTAAACCCATCCGATCGAGATCTGGCCGACTTTCGGCCAGATCTCGATCGGGGATGCCCGTCGGGGGCCCCCATACACGGGCCAATAAGCTGCCGACACAGTCTGTCGGCAGCTTTTATCGGCCCGTGTATGGCCACCTTTAGTCTTGCAAAGATGTTTAACAAAGTTACAAGATGGTGACCCCCTGTAGCCAACTTTGAAAGCATAAATTATTTGTTTGATTAGGCTTGTGGTGCAGTAAGTTCATGTTTATGTTTAGTATAAAAAATACAGCATTTCTAGCCTTATTCTATTTTAGACTTTACATGCCCTTTAATGGATTAAGTAAATCCATTAAATCCAGTAAATTTAGTCCATTGAACTGAATGACAAGCCTTGCAGATAATAAGGTGCATGTAATAATAGAATAACCAGCAGGGAACTATAATCTTCAGGGTAGTAATGGGTCGGAATGTTAAATGAAACACTAGGCTAGACTAGGGGAAGGTGATCAAACCTATTCTCTTGGCCATTCACGATCAAGTTTGCCTTTTTATAGGGTTTAGGGTACCATTATATTTTCCCCAAGCGGATTCTAATGTGTGTGTGCCGTGACAATGCTAATGCAGGCAGTACATTCCAGTGAATGGGAATACAGTAGAACCCCCCATTGTACGTTTTTTAGGGGACCAGGAAAAAGTTATGTAAAATCCGGGACAATATAAAATCAGGGAAATGTGTTAAAGTGAAAGGATATAAGCACAGGAATCAGTTTTACTTTGAGATACAATATTTAGTTTGTTAATAACAAGGGTTAAACATTGCAGTGTTAATATTACACTATGGGGGGCATGTGCAAGACTCTCAGTCAGTCACATACACAACCTAAAGCAATAAGTGATTGGTGCAGGACTGTATAAGGGGCAGACTAATTGCAATTGGTCATTTACAGGCAGAACCATGGCTACATATACTTCTGGTTAGTGTTTTAAACCTCTTTATCATTCACAGAGGACAAACAGCAGTTTTTGGGAACATGAGGACATCATTTTGATGTAAAGTCCTGGAAAACATGACTTAAAATCAGGGAAATGTACCCATTGAAATGCATTATACATTGGTGGGACCACAAATAAAAAATGTAAAATGCAGGGAAACTTAAAATCAGGTTACTTAAAAGGATCCTGTCATGGGAAAACATGCTTTTTTCAAAACGCATCAGTTAATAGTGCTGCTCCAGCAGAATTCTGAAATCCGTTACTCAAAAGAGCAAACAGATTTTTTTATATTCAATTTTGAAATCTGACATGGGGCTAGACATTTTGTCAGTTTCCCAGGTGCCCCCAGTCATGTGGCTTGTGCTCTGATAAACTTAAGTCACTCTTTACTGCTGTGCTGCAAGTTGAAGTGATATTACCCCCTCCCCTTTCCCCCCCAGCAGCCAAACAAAAGAACAATGGGAAGGTAACCAGATAACAGCTCCCTAACACAAGATAACAGCTGCCTGGTAGATCTAAGAACAACACTCAATGGTAAAAGCCACGTCCCACTGAGACTGATTCAGTTACATTATGTAGGAGACATAACAGCCTGCCAGAAAGCAGTTCCATCCTAAAGTGCAGGCACAAGTCACATGATTGGGGGCAGCTGGGAAACTGACAATATGTCTAGCCCCATGTCAGATTTCAAAATTGAATATAAAACAATCTGTTTGCTCTTTTGAGAAATGGATTTTAGTGCAGAATTCTGCTGGAGCAGCACTATTAACTGGTTCGTTTTGAAAAAAATAAAACATGCTTTCCCATGACAGTATCTGTTTAAAATCGAGGTTTTACTGTAAATGCCAAACATACTGTATTGCTCTCCTTTAGACCCTTGCACTGTTGGAAGAAGAGGACGATATTAACCAAGTGACCGATTACTTCTCCTATGAACATTTTTATGTCATTTACTGCAAGTTCTGGGAACTGGACACTGATCACGACTTATACATTGACCAGAAGGACCTGGCCAGATATAATGACCACGGTGAGTGGGCTGACTCCATGTATCCAACACACAGGGTCCGACTGGGACACCAGGGGCCCACCCAAAAACCTTAGACCATGGGCCCACTCTCAGTACTATTAATCTTCTTGTCCTCACTCAACCTCTATTCTCCTAGTCTCTATTCTTTACATACTATATCTATTATTCCATCTATTTAGCCTCTTTGTTCTCATAGAAATAGGGAATGGCCATGAAATAGGCCAAATCTTTAGCAGCACAAGGGCCCCCTGACACCTGGGCCCACCGGGACTTTTCCTGGTATCCCTGTGGGCCAGTCCGACACTGCCAACACAAGACACAATGAATTAGGGGATCACTGATGTTACCGTATCTTTGTACATTATAAATGGTGTCTTTCTCTTCTCAGCGTCCTCAAAGAGAATAATCGAGAGGGTATTTTCCGGAGCAGTGACTCGGTAATGTATGAACAGTAATGTGACTTGCAAGAAGTAGTTGTGTATGTGGGGCAGGCAGGTGGGTGTATTGGTCAGTCCCCACCCTTTAAGAACTACAGCATACGGGGAGTTTTGATCACTGAGGGGGTTAAACACCCCATGTCCAACATTTTCGGCAACTGTCGTTTTCCACTGGATGGCAGCAACAGACAAAATGCTACATGTGCCATTATACGAAGACTGTTCTTAGTGATAAATGTGTCCTGTGTATTAGTTGTGGCTTTGCCAGTGTTCGCTCCCACCGATTGGCTGAAAAAGTCCCCTTACTTCTGTATCTGTGCAAAAACCGTAAATTGCAGGCACCCGTTGTGTGGGGCAGAAGAAACCTTTTATTACTGTAGAGTGCGGGCAGTCGTGTGTGACCCCTGTGCTGATTCTGTTACAGGGGGAACGCAGTACAAAGGGAAGGGAGGATGAGCTATGCCGAATTTGTCTGGTTTTTGATATCGGAGGAAGACCGGAAAAATCCAACCAGGTACAGTTTTCTGTAGAGAAGTCTTGAACCTGCTCTAACAACCTTCATGCCCGAGCGATTTACTGCTTCCTATCTGAGCATTAAAGGGATTCTGTCATGATTTTTATTATGTAGTTTTTATTTCTAAATTACACTGTTGACACTGCAAATAATTAACTCTACAATATAAAATTTAATTCCTAAACCAGCAAGTGTATTTCTTTAGTTGTAATATTGGTGTGTAGGTGCATCTCAGGTCATTTTGCCTGGTCATGTGCTTTCAGAAAGAGCCAGCACTTTAGGATGGAACTGCTTCACCGTAGGCTGTTGTTTCTCCTACTCAATGTAACTGAATGTGTCGTACTTGGACCTTGATTATACTATTGAGTGCTGTTCTTAGATCTACCGGCGAACTGTTATCTTGTGTATTTGGTTACCTTCCCATTGTTCTGTTGTTAAACTACTGGAGGGAAAGGGAGGGGGTGATATCACTCCAACTTGCAGTACAGCAGTAACGATTGACTGAAGTTTATCAGAGCACATGACAGGGGGCAGCTGGGAAACTGACAAAATGTCTAGCCCCATGTCAGATTTCAAAATGAAATATAAAAAAAATCTGTTTGCTGTTTTGAGAAACTGATTTCAGTGCAGAATTATGCTGGAGCAGCACTATTAACTGGTTAGTTTAAAAAAAAAATGACTGTATGCCTTTAACACATACATGTTATTAACATCTCTTAAAGTGCCATTGGCAGTATCTGAGCAGAGTTTTGCCACATAAAGTCCTTATATTCTCTCGCTTATATTCAAATAGTCTAACGGAGGCTCATGTATATCTGCTCTTTCATCTCAGCATAGAGTACTGGTTCCGTTGTATGGACTTGGATGGAGACGGGGTGCTGTCCATGTATGAGCTTGAGTTCTTCTATGAGGAGCAGTGTGAGAAGATGGAAGCCATGGGCATTGAGCCGTTACCTTTCCAGGATCTGCTTTGCCAGCTGCTTGACTTGGTAAAGCCGGAAGTGGAAGGTATGGATGCCACAATGTCTGTTATTTATTATAAACTGGAATAAAGCGCTAAAGCAGAAAGGTTAAACCTGATGGGTGTTTTGCTGACTGTGTTACTCCGGTGTCTCAGAACCTTGCATGGCCCAATCCAAATCTTATTCATTTGATGTGTCCCTCACTTTATATATATATATATATATAGATATATATATATGGGCATATTATGTGCAGCTTTATCACAGTTACTGGTTGTACCTAAATTCCAGATACTCTTCCTTGTTTCTCTTTCCCTGAAACACCCTGTTTAAAGGGGAAGTCTCAGCGCTCACTCTTCAACTCATAGAAAAGGCTGGACCGCTTTGCATTGCTATATCCAGGAGCGCTAAGCTTTGCACGTCTCAATTGGAAGGTGGAGGCCATTTTTAGCTCTGCTCTTATATCGATGATGTCTCATTATTTTCAGGCCAAATAACACTACGGGATCTGAAGAGGTGCAAAATGGCGCATATATTTTATGATACCTGCTTTAACTTAGAGAAGTACCTGGACCATGAGCAAAGGGATCCATTTGCAGTGCAAAAGGTACTAATACTCCTTAATGTTTCTCTGCTGCTGGACACACAGACATGAAAGCACAACAGCCCATGGGACCCCAACACATGTATAGGATTAGCCCATTCCTTATAAAAGACTATGGGGCAACCTCACTAACCTCCGAAAATTCGCCAGCGACTGCTTCACTCGCATCACAACACTTCGCCAGGCGTAGATTCGCCAGAACAACGCTATTTCAGTTAAATCCGAAGTTGAGTCCAGGGTGCCGAACGCTGGTAAAGTTGCGATAGCGCTACTGCGGCAAACGAAGTGAAGTTGCGGTAGTGTTGGCTAATACGTTGGGAAGTTAAATTACAATGGACGTATATGTTGCAGCAAATACATTACACTACACAAGCCTGGGAAAGCTTCATAAAATAAAATAGAGTTGTTATATTGGCCTACACATGAGCCCACTGTTTAGTTTATGTGCCGTATGTAAGGAAATGTAGGGGGGAAGCTGGGTACCCCCCAAAAAAAGTACAATCTTTTGCAGCCTATCACCCTGAAAAAAGGAAAAGACGCCAGCGTTTTTTGGGAAAAATTTTTAACTATTTTTGTAGGAAGTCCTATCTAGTGTATTGCACTTCGCCTGGTCTGAGGTGGTGAAGGCAAGTTTGGCGCAAGAGGTAACGTTCAGTAAAATACGTGAATTTGCGTAGTTACGTCCATTCGCAGAGCGCAAATTCGCCTGGCGTTCGGGACGGGAGTGACTTATCTCCTTCGCTAGCGAAGATACGCCAGCGACCGTTGGTAAATCGCAGAATTTTCGCCCCGCGTTAGTCACTTCGCCCTTTAGTTAATTTGCCCCTATGACACCTAACAAACTGCCCTAAATCCCAAATAGCCCTTATCCCAGACTCTGTGTTTTTCTTATAGGGTTTTCCACTCTGCAGAGACATTACAGCACCTGACTGATTATTAGACAATAATTGTGGGTCACTTGATCTCAGTGGGAACTGGGCTCTTATTGCCAGGCAGTTGGGGGCTTGTCATAATGTAATACTACCATGTAGTAACTGTCATTTGCTTTTCTCAGGATGTCGAGAGTGAAAACCCTGAGCCATCAGACTGGGACAGATACGCAGCAGAGGAATATGAGATCTTGGTTGCTGAGGAATCGGCCACAGAACAATTACAGGAAGGGTGAGTACATGACAAGGGGGATCATTGTACCATATACTGTACATATAGAAAAAGGAAAAATAGCTGCACTCGCTTATTGGAGAAAATGCCTTGGTGCACAACGCAGAAAAGTCATATAGAATATCGAATAAAGCAATGCACTCACAGGACATTAAAATATGGTAAAAAAAGAGAAAGTTTATTTATTATTCCAACATTTCAGTCTTCCTTGAGACCTTTCTCAAAATCGGCCAAATCCAAAATAGTGAATTCGGTGCATCAATAACATATATATACTGTATATTCAGTCATATGAAAAAGTCTGGGAACCCCTCTCAGCCTGCATAATAAATGACTCCGCTTTCAACAAAAAAGATAACCGTGGTATGTCCTTCATTTCCCAGGAACATCTGAGATTTTTAGTGAAGCAGTGTTCAGTTGTATGAAATTAAATCAAATGTGAAAAACTGGCTGTGCAAAAATTTGGGTACCCTTGTAATTTTGCTAATTTGAATGCATGTAACTGCTCAATACTGATTACTGGCAACACCAAATTGGTTGGATTGGCTCATTGAGCTTTGAACTTCATAGGCAGGTGTGTCCAATCATGAGAAAAGATATTTAAGGTGACCAATTGCAAGTTGTGCTTCCGTTTGACTCTCCTCTGAAGAGTGACAGCATGGGATCCTCAAAGCAACTCTCAAAAGATCTGAAAACAAAGATTGTTCAGTATCATGGTTTAGGGGAAGGCTACAAAAAGTTATCTCAGAGGTTTAAACTGTCAGTTTCAACTGTAAGGAATGTAATCAGGAAATTGAAGGCCACAGGCACAGTTGCTGTAAAACTCAGGTCTGGCAGGCCACGAAAAATACAGGAGTGGTATATGTGGAGGATTGTGAGAATGGTTACAGACAACCCAAAGATCAGCTCCAAAGACCTACAAGAACATCTTGCTGCAGATGATGTATCTGTACATCGTTCTACAACTCAGCACAATTTGCACAAAGAACATCTGTATGGCAGGGTGATGAGAAAGAAGCCCTTTCTGCACTCACACCACAAACAGAGTCGCTTGTTGTATGCAAAAGCTCATTTAGACAAGCCACAGTCATTTTGGAACAAAGTTGCCACATTCGGCACCCTAACTCCAGAATCAGTGCTAAGCTCCCTGGTCTTGGCTCTTGCTTCTGCCTTTAACACCTGCCTTTCACCTCGGGAGGAGCCCTCAGCTAATTGGATGCCGTCAGGTCTTACTAAGAGAGGAGCAGAGCAAAAGGTTCTGGACGAGCAACCAAGGATACTGGATGGAAGACAACACAGCTTGGAAGACAGACCAGACAGAGAAGAGAGTAGAGAATAGTCAGACAGGCCGGGTCGGTGTTCAGCAGAGTTCATCTTGGAGAGGTCAGAATAATCAGACAGGCAAGGGTCAGGATACAGAGTTCAGAATAGTCAGGTAACAGGCAAGGGTCCATAACCAGAAGAACAAGCAGGATTCCCTTAGAATAAGCATCAGGAACAAACTAAATTGAACCTAACAACGGTCAGTGTGTTCAGTACTGAGATCCCTTTAAATACTTTTGAATTTCACGCCATTGCGCAATGACGTCAGCACGCCAGCACATAAACCCGGAAGTGCGAGGCCGTGCGCGCCATAGGAGAACCGGCGCTGAAGGTGACAAGACGCATGCGGCGGGCGTCCCTGCCAAAGGCATGGCGGGCACACCCGCATGCCAGAGGGTAAACCACTAGACCACCAGGGTAACTATCCTTACAAAAGTGCTTTGGACTGATGAGACAAAAATTGAGTTATTTGGTCATAACAAAAAGCACTTTACATGGCGGAAGAAGAACACCGCATTCCAAGAAAAACACCTGCTACCTACTGTCAAATTTGGTGGAGGTTCCATCATGCTGTGGGGCTGTGTGACTAGTTCAGGGACTGGGGCCCTTGTTAAAGTCGAGGGTCGGATGAATTCAACCCAATATCAACAAATTCTTTAGGATAATGTTCAAGCATCAGTCACAAAGTTGAAGTTACGCAGGGGTTGGATATTCCAACAAGACAATGACCCTAAACACACTTGGAAATCTGCAGAGGGAGAAGTACAATATTCTGGAATGGCCGTCACAGTCCCCCGGCTTGAAAATCTATGGGATGATTTGAAGCAGGCTGTCCATGCTCGGCAGTCATCAAATTTAACTGATCTGGAGAGATTTTGTATGGACGAATGGTCAAAAATACAGAATCCAGACACTCATCAAAGGCTATAGGAGGTGTCTAGAGGCTGTTACATTTGCAAAAGGAGACTCAACTAAGTATTGATGTAATATCTCTGTTGGGGTGCCCAAATTTATGCACCTGTCTAATTTTGTTATGATGCATATTGCATATTTACTTTTAATCTAATACTTTTAATTCCATAAGGCATGTTATGTATTAAAAGGAAGTTGCTACTTTGAAAGCTCAGCCAATGATAAACAAAACACCAAAGAATTAAGAGGGGTTCCCAAACTTTTTCATATGACTGTATTTATCAGTAGCCTTCCCACATAGACAACACACAGTGTAGCATCATTTTTCATGGATGTATATTGTGTTATATTAAAGGAGCTTAAAATCTAATATCCCTGTAAATATGTAAATATTTGCTTATGTTGGCTTTGTAGGCTTCACTGCTACTTACTATCTTTTCTTGTTCATGTGCCAGTAATGCTGAGGGGGGAAAGAATATCCCTATTTTAAGTGTTCCAAGGAAATCTTTCTGACGCTGCAGAATCTGTGGAGTTTTGGTGCCACCTAGTGGTTATTACAGTTATAGGTTGATCCATCTGTACTGGATCTGTGATGTAAATATAAGGGATTCTATAGCAACAGGAGTCTAGTTACCATAGCAACCACTCAGCATCTCCGTTTCACAAGGCTGCACCATTATATAATTGCCTGAAATCTTCCCCACTGACTTCTACAACAATCTGCAGGATGAGTTTGAGCTGCGTAAAACCGTATGGCAGCTTCCACTCACGGGGCGAATAAAAAGGCCAATAGTCGTGTAATGAAGGCCCTTAGCTCTGAATTATCAGTGAGAAATACAGATGTGACAGGTTTGTGCCTTTTGTTCAGGTCGTTCGACGATGACTACGAGGCCGAGGAACTCACCAGCCCCCCTGAGATCAGCGACAAGATGGACAAACTGGTCATATCAGACCTAACGGCATGAGCCCCGCCCACTGGACAATCCCACTGACCAGTCACTGCCTATTGATGGACTAATCCCTTCCCACAAGGAAACCTTCAGGGGAAATAATATATAAATAGATTTTGTATTATTTTGTGAAGAGACGTGATTTGTTTTGTAACTGCGATATAAGCGGAGTCGAGTTTCCCCTTTAATCGCAAGTGGAAGTTGTGCCTATTGGGCAGATGTGATGCCTGTGTGCAATATGTCTTAAATGACTGTGTGTTTTACACAAACACATTCTGGTCTCATTTACCGTTTCTCTTGTAGAGAGATGTTCAGCTGACCCCTAATATACCCCGTGATAGTATTGGCCCCTCCCCAATGTCCCTCCTGTATTGGCACCTCTCCAATGTCCCTTCTTTATTGGCCCCTCCCCAATGTCCCTTCTGTATTGGCCCCTCCCCAATGCCCCTCCTGTATTGGCCCCTCCCCAATGTCCCTCCTGTACTGGCCCCTCCCAAATGCCCCTCCTGTACTGGCCCCTCCCCAATGTTCCTCCTGTATTGGCCCCTCCCCAATTCCCCTCCTGTACTGGGGCACAGACTCCAGCACCAAATCACAATTCAACATAGTGACGTTTTCTTTAATATGTTGGTTTTTTTTAGGCAAAAAGATATATATTTAGTAATCTATATGTATTTTTACAGTCCTTAGGCTTTTTTGTAGCTGATATTGCTCCCGGTCTGCTCTGGGTGTTTGAGGAATTCTGTCGGGGGACAAGTTACCCAGGGGCATTGTATTACTTTATACACAATTCTCCCCATTAGCACAGTCGTCTTTTAAAAAGAAAATATGGGGCCTCATATAATAACAAGGGAAATACAAGTTGCAATTAGTCTACTTTCCCACAATGCAGCATTTTTCCAGGAAATACAGCATAAATGTTCTCATAGCTGGTCATGTGATCTGGACAAACTATTCCCTAAACACAAGAGCTGATCAACCTGCAGCCTGAGCAACACAACTGAGCCGTCAGTGAATGAAACATTATCCACTGTGTCCAGCAGAGGGCGCTCCCTGCTGCAAAAAATGCTAATATCACGATAAAGATCACGTAACCAGGGGCTATTTGTCCACATTAATAAGTGCCACTGCTGCTCTGGAACAAGCAAACAACAGATTTAATGAGTTTTTACCCCTCGTGTTTGTGTTAGTAAATGAGGCGCATTAAATCTCTGCAAGTACATGATCACATGACAGTTAGATGTAGCCGTTAAATGCATCAGCGACACTGGCCCTTTTACAGCAGCTTGTGGCTGGTTTGGGGAAATGTAGATAAATAATGAGAATGTCCAGCTTTGTACAAACAATCACCAGCAGCACAAGTGTCTATGGGGGGAGAAAGTGGCAGTTGTAGGTGATTGGCAGGAGCCAATCGGGATTCTCAGTATTGGACAGTTTGGGAACACTCATTAGTGACACAGATCTGGATACTGAATGACCCCTACAACATGGCAGCTCCTGGCTCAGGGAAGTGACTATAGGCTTAGGGCCGAATCTCAATCCTGCTGAAAAAGGCCAAATCCTGGATTTGGTACATCCCTAATATAAATAGAATAAGGTGCAATTGTGACAGTAACATAATATAATACACAAAAGCCATAAATTATATCCTTATAAACGGTGAGTTCTGATGTCATCAGTTATAAACGGTGAGTAGTGATGTCATTTCGGTCACATGACTCACTAAAGCTTGTGTATTATAATAAATAAAGTACCCCCAGTTGTAAAATATAAGGATATTAGAAGTTACTTCTGAGTTCCATGACCTGTATAAAAACACTCGGCCTTCGGCCTCGTACTTTTATATGGTCATGAAACTCCTCAGTAACTTATAATATCCTTATATTTTACAAGAGGGGGTACTTTATTCACTATATAACCTACAGTCTGAGCCATGCCACAAGTCGTGGCTCTACCAAGGCTTCTGGTTTCTATATAATTCATACACCCAGGAGTGGCCAACTCTAAACTGTCATTCTTATGTGACAAGTCATTGCTATTGGCCATTGTGTCTTCCCATCACTCACCTGTATAAAACACAGCTGCTTCTTACAGGTCACTTTCTGCTCCTCCCAAAGGATTTACAAGATGTGCCTTTTCCTATTGGCCAATGTGTATCTAGCAGCCACTTTATTACTGACTGTTTATTGGCTCTGGGTATCACTGCGCTTTGTGCTGCACTTGCTGATGTGATTGATGTAAAGCAAAGGAAGGGGAACTACAAATAACCCAAAAATACATTTCTGGTGTGATGCCACTAGCCGGTAACTTATCCAGTATGTTTATATATAAATATTTATAGAAATGAGCTACTAGAGGGTAAGTCGACTTTGGTTAATGTACATTGCCCCTCCCCCTGCGTCAGCGGAAATCAGAGTTGTAATCCTGCTACTGCTCTTTGTATTTACTGCTTGTGGCTAGTGATGGGTGAATAAATTCGTGAAACTCCTGCGAAAATTCGCCGGTGTCAAAAAATGTTGGACGCACTTCCGAAAAGTCGTTCCTATCAAAATCGATGTGCATCGACACTATTTGGACGCCCACTGACTTTAACGCCAGCGTCAAAATTGATGCAAGTGACTTTTGGGACGCGCGTCCGAAATTAATGTGGGCGTCAAATTTCGAGTTTCGCAAATTTTGTGAGAAATTCGTGAATTTTTAGGCGAAACAAAACGGGAGAAATTCGCCCATCACTACTTGTGGCCTCTTCTATTTCATATTCTCAAACAGGGGGTGTTCCACAATGAGACTCTAGTGGGAGCTCTTCTTCTTCATTGTAGTAGGGAAACCGCAAACTTCCAAGTCCCGGTCTTTGCCTTGTGCTGGGAGAGACACTTATCAGCAGGGAACAGACCAAAATCCTGGCACATTGGCGGGGGATTCACTGCCCCTGCTGCAGCCCAGGGTGGTACTGTCCATGCCCCACATTCACAGAAATTAACAGGGAAGGAAAAAATTTTAAAAATTATATATTATTTGTAATAGGTTAATTAGCAACAAGGACTAATGAGGAGACACGAGAAGCTGAACAGACTAATTATACACCAATGTATGTAAATATGTATGTTATTTATAATAATGGACAGATTCCCCTAATAAGGGCCATAAAGCTGTTATTAACCACATTTTCTCAACCCAGGAGGAAACCACAAGTTTATGTGGCACATTGGCCCAGAGAAGAGTTTCCTCTTCATACAAACTGCCAATCAAGCCCAGGCAGTTGGGATGAGTGTGATCACTGACCCTTGTTTGTCTCCATCATCACAAGTGCCGCTCTCATATTCACCTCCTATACAGATATGGATATGAATAGGAGAGAGCCTGAATAGAAAAATGAATAATAAAAAGTATTGAATTTGTAGCCTTACAGAGTATTTGTTTTTAGATGGGGTCAGTGACCCCTATATGAAAGTCAGAAGAAGAAGGCAAATAACTCCAAAACTATAAAACATAATTCATGAAGACCAATTGAAAAGTTGCTTAGAATTGGCCATTCTATAACATACTAAAAGTTAACTTAAAGGTGAACCGCTCCTTTAAGACAAGATATTTGTTAAAGGCACAGCACCTATATATACATGTGCACTCTCACACAGGGAGACTGTAGAACTATTATGCTGGAACCTGAACTCAGCGCAACCCTTTCCTCTTTAAAGATAAAAGTTGATCATTAACCCATTTGATGCCAAAAAAAATTTCAGTGGATTTCTGACCCTCTGGCCAAACAGTAGTGAGAATCGGGTGATTTATTTATTGTTTTTTAATACTCTTGATCTATGCAATTAATTCTGCTGTATCATATGCTAGAGTCCTGCGCGGGTAAATGTTTTGAAACCCAAACCAGAAACCCGCAACTTGACCCACATGTTCCTGCTACTCGACCCGCAATAGACCAACTAACCGTCTCACCCGGGGGACACGCAAAACCGAAATTAACGTCAGTCCAGCCCCGACTCTTTACATAAAACACAAGGGAGGGATCAAGCCGGCACCTTTGTTGGGTACCCAGCCAGGTTACCCACGAACTGCCCGCATGGCCAACGAATCAGGGACTTTTTGCCCAAAACATGACCACTTTGCAGGTATTCCGCAGGTACCGACCCCATGCAGGACTCTATTATATGCAGGACTGTGTTATATGCAGGACTTTATTATGTGCAGGACTGTGTTATATGCAGGACTGTATTTTATGCAGGACTCTTATATGCAGGACTGTATTATATGCAGGACTGTTTTATGTGCAGGACTGTATTATATGCAGAACTCTATTATATGCAGGACTGTATTATATGCAGGACTCTTATATGCAGGACTGTATTATACGCAGGATTGTATTATGTGCAGGACTGTATTATATGCAGGACTCTATTGTTTGCAGCAGGATTCATGGGCAGGGGGAGTCCCTGTCTCTGCAGGGCCTGTTGTTAAAGGTCAATGTATTTTTTTCGATTATGTGAATATTTTTGTGTATGTTTGAGCAATGGCTTGTGTTTGCATGATTTTCTCCCTACGCTGTCCCTCCTTATTGTGAGAGGCCGCAGCAAGTTGCAATAAATATCTATATATCCAAACAAATACACGCCTTCCCTTTTATTCCTAAACACAATAAACTAACTTTATGTTTGCTGTGAAAGCCTCTAACAGTAAGTTGACCCCAGAAACCAGACATTTTTGGACAGAACTCCACATTTTTCTGAAATTGGTTCTTGACCCAGGTGGCATCTACACACTCTGTGCTCAATGTTAAAGGAACAGTAACACCAAAACATGAAAGTGGTTTAAAGTAATTAAAATATAATGTAGAGTTTCCCTCCACTGATAAAACTGGTGTATTTCCTTAACGAACTCCACTTTAGTTCATATAAATAAGCTGCTGTGTAGCCATGGGGGCAGCCATTCAATGTTCAGGTTACACAGCAGATAACAGATGCAAAATCCCATTGTATACTACAGAGCTTATCTGTTATCTGCTGTGTATCCTGTGCATTTTCTCATTTTTCAGCCTAAATGGCTGCCCCCGTGGCTACACAGCAGCTTGTGTATATCAACTATAGTAGTGTTCCTAAAGCAAACACATAACCTACAAATCCAGGGCAACATTGCATTATACGTAATTACTTTAAATTGCTTGTATTTGTTGCTGTTCCTTTAAAGGCTTTTCCCCCACTTCTTCCGTCTAAAGTTTTATGATAATGGAAAACACAGGCGAACCCATGGCACAGCCATGATTTCTGTCTATACAAAAAACCTTCCTATTTTAATGAAGTGGCAGGTTCAGTTTTTCCTTCTACTAAGACACAGATTTATCAACGTCGAATTGAAAAATCTGATTCGAAATTCGAGGGTTTTTTTTATGGTCAAAACTGTCAAATTCGACTAGGGAGTTATTCGAATTCGATTCCAGTTTAAAAAAAAATAGATTTTGGAGATTTATCATACACTGGCCCTTTAAGAACTCAAATTTGATTATTCGCCACCTAAAACTTGCAGAGTTCTGCATGGGGTGGCCTGTGTTAGCAATTAAAGGTGGCCATACACGGGTAGATTAAAGCTGCCGATATTGGTCCTTTAGCCCAATTCGGCAGCTTATCTGCCCATGTGTGGGGTCTCCCGACGAGTCCTCCAGATCAATATCAGGCCAAAAATCTGCCAGATATCGATCGGTCAAGTTTGATTTTTTTGTATGATCCAGGACTGTATCGGTTAGTTGATGTGGTTCTGCGACCCGTCGGAGCCCATTCATAGTATTTTACTCCGATCGTTTGGATTCATCCGATATCACCCAGCCGTTAGTGGCCATATCATTTGGCGACCATTGGTCGAGTGTTTGGAAAGGTTACAGAGCTGATGCTACGGACAACTGGCCTGAGTGAGGCTTCTTCCCTTTGTATCTTAGCAATTGGATATTACCATGGAGTGGTTCCCCCTGTAGAGTCGGTGATACAAAGATTATTTGACCTTATTCTTCAGCCAAACTGAATAAGCTGCTTGGACACTGTTCCCAACATTATACAGAACAAAAGAATACTGAAAATACCGGGGAAAAAAATCCGATTTTCACGATTTTTTCACCTGAAAACTGATTTTTTTCAGGTTTTTCACCCCGAAAACTTCGGGGGAATTGCAGGAAACGCAGCGCACATCAAAAAATCATTGGGACTTCTCCCATATGCAACCTCGACAGGCCTGAGATGCCGGATTTTCTGATTCTGACTTTTCCATTATCGGGGTTTAATAAATTCTGAAAAACGCGTGTTTTTTTTTTTTCTCCACTAAAAATTCAGATTTTATACTAAAAAAAACATGATTTTTTTTGCATTCAGAGTTTAGTAAATAACCCCCTAAGTATTGATTAGAAATGGTCTTGATTTTGCCATCTCCTTCTTCAGGTCACCTTTCCCAACATCTAGATGATCTATTGAAGATACAGCTTGGGATAAAGATATAAAATAGTTGGTAACAGCCTTTTGTCATTCTCATCTGGGGCTTCCACGTCCAATGTGTTACATTCCCATTCACCTGTTCCTCTTTATAAAGTAAAGATACTTGTGAGTTTTCTGGGGAGAAGCTACTTGCCCCACCTTTAGCAGACTTAGCAGAACCCGTGTAACTCCATTAGCCTTTGGCAAGAATGCTCAAGCTGCTTCTCATTAACTTCCCCAACATGGACACACAAATGTCTGGTGGGATTTGTTACCATCCATACATACATAAGAGGTGGAGAGTCAAATGTGGTTCACTTTATTCCAAGTCATGTCTCAGCCATTGTTGGGTTGAAGTCGGGGCTCTGTAAAGGCCAGTCCAGTACTTTCTCCTCTCCCGTTCTGTGTGACCATCATTACTTTATAGAAGAATTTCTCCTGTTTCAGCAAGAAACCCCTATGCACAAACCCTCTTAGAAATCACAATATTGGCAAGAAAAGAATTGAATGATGGACACCCACTATCCTACTTGTGTCATCAAAGATGGTTGGTGTTCAATAGCCAATTAATAGAATTTGAAGAGGTTGCCTACATACATTTGGCACATTTGCTAATTTTTTAGGCAAATTTAAAAAGAAAAAAAAAGAAAAAAATGCTAAAAAGAAAAAAAAAAAATCCACAACAAAACTTGCGACAAAATATTTGCACAAGCAATCTGTTACAGAAAATAAGTCACATGCCAGTGAGAATCGCATCGTTGCATTCATTTTCAATGTGGCTAACGGCTTAAAGGGGTTGTCGACCTTTAAATGAACTTTTAATATGTTGTAGAGATTGATATTCTGAAACATTTTGCAAATGGTTTTCATTTTTTATCATTTGTAGTTTTTGAGTTATTTCGCTTTTTATTTATCTCTCTCTCCAGTTTGCGTTTTTATCAGTCTCGTGGCTAGGGTCCAAATTCCCCTAGCAACCATGCATTGATTTGAATAAGAGACTGGAATATGAATAGGAGAGGACCCGACTAGTAAGATGAGAGATAAAAAAAAAAGTACCAATAACCCTACATTTGTAGCCTTGCAGAACATTTGTTTTTACATGGGGTCAGTGACCCCCATTTGAAAGCTGGAAAGAATCAGAAAAAAAAAAAAAAACAAATAGTTAAAAATCTAACAAAAATAAATAATGAAGACCAATTGAAAAGTTGCTTAGAATTAGCTGTTCTATAACATAATAAAAGTTAACTTAGAGTGATACTGACACTAAAAATTTTCTTTTCAAAATATTAATCTACATTAAAATTCACATATCGGTCATGTTGATCATTTTTTTGGTGATAGTTCTGTAATTGTTACTTGAATTTCCTAAATCTGATTATTTTACCAACCTGACTGTCCCATCTCAGTTTGTCAGTCAGAGTTTCTGATGCTAACGGACTCCTGCTGCACAAATATGGCAGCCCCCTCATACAGGAACAGGTTAGTAACAAAGGTAATGTAAAAGCCCCAGGCAATTAGTTTTATGGAAAAATTATAAAAGGCGTTCAGAGACAATGTTATAATAGATAATAAAAAAGGTTATTTTCTGATGTCAGTATCTCTTTAAAGGCCCCATTGATTTCTATTACACCTCACCAGCTTTTACTTGCTAATTTTTTTTTTTCTGGTGAGGTTTCCCGACTTTATTTTCTTCTTTAATTAACACTCACTATTTAAAGTTCCAGAGAATAGTTTAGTTTTTGCTTTTTTTCGCTGTATTTTCTTTTTACCAAAATGTGCCCATAGTACATGTGACAGTGAGTTCTCTCATTGGGGAAAACTGTCAGTCACCGTCTGTATGTGCCATAAAAATATGATGTACTTTATATTTACTTATATATATAGGTCAAATGGAATATGGTTTGAATACGCCATAGAATAACTTCCTGGCGAGTAAAAATGCAGCAATACAAGAAAACTTCATATTTTTAGCCTAAATTCAGATATTTACCTTCCTCCAGTGGAAAAGCACAGTTGGTGTTTTGTAGCCCAGCCTTGTGCAGCCGTTGCAGAAGCAGCAGGACAGAAGTAGAAAACTAGTATTTATTGATAAACATTTACATTTCATACAGACGGGTGGCAGTGAATCCCAGTGGTGAATAAACGTGGGTTCGGCGTCAGCTCAAGGAAAATGCTACAGGCAGCAGATTTAAGATATTTTTGGGAATCGTACAGTTGTAGGTAGAAGAATGTAACGGATAATATCAATGTCACGTGTGTGTAAATGTGTGGGAAATGCGGGAGAATGAGGATTGTATCATGAGACCAAGGGAATGATGTAGGAAATGGCATTAAGGGCTCTTACACACGGGCCGTTTTTCCTGCGCTCCCCTGCGTTGCACTTTGTTCTGTTCAGCCGCAGGGGAGCGCAGTCAGTTATTGTGAAGGAGGCTGTACTCACACAGACGCATGTAAGCGCAGAACGCAGGTGAAATGCAACATGTTGTGTCCCGCCTGCGTTTGGTGCTAACATGCGTCTGTGTGAGTAGGGCCGACTACATTATGGGGCTGATTTATTGAAGGTCAAATGTTGAGGGTTTTTTTTTTCTTTTTTACCTCGAATGAACCTGAAATGTAAATAGTATGTTATTTAAAGGGATCCTGTCATTTTCAAAATGAATCAGTTAATAGTGCTGCTCCAGCAGAATTCTGCACTGAAATCCATTTCTCAAAAGAGCAAACAGATTTTTTTATATTCAATTTTAAAATTTGACATGGGGCTAGACATTTTGTCAATTTCCCAGCTGCCCCTGGTCATGTGCCTCCACTTTAGGATAGAAATGCTTTCTGGCAGGCTGCTGTTTTTCCTTCTGAATGTAACTGAATGTGTCTCAGTGGGACATGGGTTTTTACTATTGAGTGTTGTTCTTAGATCTACCAGGCAGCTGTTATCTTGTGTTAGGGAGCTGTTATCTGGTTACCTTACCATTGTTCTTTTGTTTGGCTGCTGGGGGGGGGGGGTGATATCACTCCAACTTGCAGTACAGCAGTAAAGAGTGATTGAAGTTTATCAGAGCACAAGTCACATGACTTGGGGCAGCTGGGAAATTGACAATATGTCTAGCCCCATGTCAGATTTCAAAATTGAATATAAAAAAATCTATTTGCTCTTTTGAGAAATGGATTTCAGTGCAGAATTCTGCTGGAGCAGCACTATTAACTGATTAATTTTGAAAAAAAAATTTTTTCCCATGACAGTATGCCTTTTTTCTTTTTTTTAAGAAAAAAACTCGAACATTCCCGACCCGTAAACTCTCTAATTGAATTTGAATAAACTTGAATTGAGTTTTTTCGCCGAAAAAAACGTGAATGTCAGGAAGGCTATTAACATCTTCAGATGGGTCGCTGGACCTCTGCCACTGACTTCTACATGAACCCGGCAGGTTTTAGCTGGCGAACAGTCTAATTTGAGTAGTTCCCAGGTATGATAAATTTCGAATTTGAATTATTCCCAACTCAAATTGTTGGCCAAAAATCCAACTTGAATTTACAATTCGAACCTTTAAGGGATACTGTCATGGGAAAACATGTTTTTTTTTCTCAAAAGAGCAAACAGATTTTTTTATATTCAATTTTGAAATCTGACATGGGGCTAGACATATTGTCAATTTCCCAGCTGCCCCAGTCATGTGACTTGTGCCTGCACTTTAGGATGGAATTACTTTCTGGCAGGCTGTTATTTCTCCTACTTAATGTAACAGAATGTGTCTCAGTGGGACTTGTATTTTACTATTGAGGACTGTTCTTAGATCTACCAGGGAGCTGTTATCTTGTGCTAGGAATCTGCCATTGTTCTGTTAGGCTGCTGGGGGGAGGGAGGGGGTGATACCACTCCAACTTGCAGTACAGCAGTAAAGAGTGATTGAAGTTTATCAGAGCACAATCACATGTCTGGGGGCAGCTGGGAAATTGACAATATGTCCAGCCCCATGTCAGATTTCGAAATTAAATATAACAAAATCTGTTTGCTCTTTTGAGAAATGGATTTCAGTGCAGAATTCTGCTGGAGCAGCACTATTAACTGATGCATTTTGGAAAAAACATGTTTTCCCATGACAGTTTCCCTTTAATAATTCTGCCCCTATAACTGCAATGATGACGTTGGACCATGTTGATCCCTAAACCAAACTGTTAGTAGAAAAACCAGGACTGTTTTGTGGTGTTGGTGAGCACATTCTAGTAATAAGGGAAATACTTTGGTCAACTCAGAAAGCCACAGCACAAATGTAACGAAATACAATCTGGTTTTTAATAGAAATATCACAGAACCTCAAAATAAACGATTAAAAAAAAAAGAAAAGGACAAATACGAAGCTGCAGTTACCACCCTTTACTCTTTATCAAAAATAGTTACTCTGATCACAAAAGAAACAACATGGGGAAAGGTGATTATTACACATGGGGAACATCTGCTCTTCCTATGGTTGGACACAACTCTTCAACCCTATTGACCCCACTCTGCCCCTGGACACTCTATTAAAGAAATAATAGATAGGGAAACTACCTGAGCACATTCACAAGATGAAACCAGACGCACACATCACAGAAAACGACATGAAGTTGTCAAATCAGTATTCCAAATGGTTGTGGAGAGCCGAGACTGAACCTGTAGGAGGACGGTGGCACATAAAGACAACGAGGCCATGTCCCTCAGACAAACGGATAAGGTTCTGTTTATGAATGCAGGAGCAACTGCAAGATGAACATACAGATCCGACATTAGTAGATCACTGCATTGTGCTTCATCTGTAAGCTCTTCAGACAAGACTTGGATGACACAGAAGTCCTTTGCTGCACAACTACTTAAACAGTTCTAGGAGCAGACACAGGAAATAACCAGCAGTAGTTGTGGTGGCTCTTACATATACACATGGTGGTTGCCCTCAGACCAAGAAATATGGGAACAAGGCAAGGGAAACTACTGAAAATGTCTATCCCCTGAAACAGGATAGAAAGAACATTATGTATCCTGATCTATGCAATAAAAGAAAAATGTGTGTTTTCTCCAGAACGCCAAACTGGCTCCTAAACTTAAGCATTTTCACCAAAATATAAGGTGACGAGAACTTTAAAAGTCAAATTATTTTAGGGTTTCGTTTAGCTAAACCCTAAAGATCCGGCTGAAACCAAATTATGGGGGAAAAAAACTGAATGCAGTTAATGCTAAACAGAACCCTGGAATCATTGCATTAAGTTGATGAGGAACAGCCATAAGTGTGAAGAGCAGCAGATGCTACAGAAGAGCCCAGAGCTCACACTTAATGGTGACAAATATAATAGCAGAGTGCTAGTGTCCGAAGTCTGCAGTGGGCTAATCAGCTACTAAATCATGTTCTATAGCAAAACTGTGCCAAAAGTTAAGGCAAGCTGGGTGTTACATTCAGCCCACCAGAACACCATTTTCTTCAAGACTAAAGGTGGCTATACATGGGCCGATAAAAGCTAACAGAGAGTCGGCCACTTATTGGCCCGTGTGTGGGACCCTCCAACAGGCCTCCCTGGTCGATATCTGGCCTAGAGTCGGGCAGTTGTCAGTCAGGCAGGGGTATAAATCCAGTCAGATTGCCCGAGGGCCCACGATCGGATCAGCCTGATATCGCCCTCCTCAATGAGACGTTGCCGGATCTCTCGGTGTATGGCCACCTCAACTCACTGTACCTTGTTTGTGCAATGCAGATAGTCTTATCAGATCCCTATGCTCCAATCACATGGCCAACCAGTAATAGTCTACAGCCAACCAAAGTGGTGATATTCAGTAACTCTGATCTCAACACTCAGAGCCCATTGGCTTATGGAGAGTGTGATCCAAGCAGAGGAATCTGACATTGTACACAAGGCCCAAGGCCAGGGCCAGACAAGGCAGAGTGAATGTTCCTCTGCTGCCACACAAATACATTCCCTTGGCATAGGTGCAGGCAGATGTGTTGCGCATTTAAGTGCAAACTCTTGCATTGCGGCGCCAAAATCTTCTGCTTCTTTCCGCACCCGAGCAGAGGCAATGTATTTGGGTGCAGACACATATGAGAGCACAACAGGGGCGGATTTTTGTCAAGCAGATCCACCTCATCAACCCTAGCCTAAATGTAGGAAGGACCAACTCTACAGTGGTACATAGCACAACATGGTCTTGCTAACTAGAGTGAGGGCACACAAAAGCCATCCTACAGTGACCGGGACAACCAGAATATGGCTGCCAAGCTTGCATTTACTCAAGGAAACTGAATTGTATAGACTGAAGCTTGAAATGCTTTTGGAAGCAGCATATAAATGAAACAGGTATGAAGGAATCTAGACAATGCCCCAGACATGAACAGAATAAAGGGACCATCAGCACTACAGGATCCGCTGTACAATGTGTCAGTCTGCTTCAAAAAGACACATATCTATAGAAGTAGCACAGTTTGTCTGCCAATTGTGTGAACGTGTGCCCTTTTATTTGAGCGCAGTATCCATGCGGACTATTCTGTCTCGGACGGTTCTAGCCGTCCTATATATCTGCAGGTTTAGGCCCATTATAGAATCGAACGCAATTACGTGTGTTGCAGTTACTTCTGACACTACAATCGACTTGATGAGACCAAAATACAACTCAAAGCTGCGTGATGTGGACTGCACCTCTAGAAGAGACCGGCAGCGTTGAACCGTCTACACCTCGTTGGGCCCTGGAACAAAGCTGCAATGGCAGTGAGCACACTATAATCACAATATAAAACACTGGCATTCCACTATGATCCATAATCTCCCTGAGCACCACAGTGATGATGTAACAGGGCCAAGAGTGGGGCGTTTGTGACAGTAAAGGTGGGTATCACACACAGTATATGTTGCATAGGTTTGATGGAGTTAGGCCAGCAGTGCCATATGCAGAACTGTATCCTAATCTAAACACTTAAGAGGCACATTTATCAAGGGTAGAATTTCGATTTCATGTGAGATTTTTTTTTTTTTTTTTTAAACTAGATTTTTTATTTAGATTTTACTCGAAATTAGAATGTGGGACATTTCTTAAAAAAATCCAATATGCCAAACGGACGTATTTTACCGACAAGAAAACTCAATCTCCAAATTGGTCACTGGGCCTCTCCCGTTGACATACAGTAATTCGGCAGGTTTTAGGTGGTGAATAGCCAAATTTGAATTCTTAAAGGAGAAGGAAAGGCTACAATTAAGGAAGCTTTATCAGAAAGGTTGATATAAATACACCAGTAAACCCTCAAAGTAATGCTGCCAATAGTCCTCTGTCAATAGAAACACTGCATTTCTTTCCTTCTATTGTGTACTCATGGGCTTCTGTATCAGACTTCCTGTTTTCAGCTTAAACCTCCAGGGCAGGGCTTGAGCATGCTCAGTTTGCTCCTCTCCTCCTTCCTTGTAATCTGAGCTCCAGAGCCCAGAGTGAGCAGAGAAACTCAGGCAGAAAGTGACGTCACACCAAGAAAATATGGCAGCTGCTATCCTAAACAAACAGAGAGAGCTTCTAGAGCTCTTTAATCAGGTATGGTAAAACATTCTACAGAATAAATAGCCACTATTGTGGCTAATTATTGGCAATTAACTGCTTTGCTGGCTTTCCTTCTCCTTTAAAGGGTATGATACATCTCAAAAATCTATTTTTTTTTTTTTTTTTTTTTAAACTTGGATAATTCCCTAATTGAATTTGACAGTTTCGACCATATTCGACCCTTAATAAATCTGCCCCTTAGGATCACAGTGTGGAGGCATTTGCAAAACATGAAAAGCTGATTTATTGTAAATTTAAATAATTGTAATAAGCAAACAGCTCAAATAGCTGCAACCTATGATACATTTCCCAGCATTGTTACCAACTAAACAGAGATTGCGGTGGGACCTGTAGCTCAGCAGCTCGAGCGTCACCAGTTGCCTGTTCCCGCGCATGCCCATTTATGTGAATATGTATTTGCATGTAGATTATAGAGCTGCTTTGTAAACAAGGTTTTCCAGGGAACCAAAGGCAACCAATATCTGCAGGACACTTTCACGACAGGGATCCCCAACCTTTTTTACCTGTGCGACATTTAAATGTAAAGAGAGTTGGGGAGCAACACAAGCAGGAAAAAAAAGCTGATAGGCAGTGCCAAACAAGTACATGGATTGATTGTATGGTAGCACCATGTGGCCAGGCAGACTGCAGAAGGCTTTGTTTGGTAGTATACATGGTCTTTGTGCCTTAAAGGATAAGTAAACCTTTAACATAAGTCAATGTAAAATTGATGAGGGGGCTACTCTAAGCACTTTTGTAATTCACATTCTTTATTTTCTTTTAATGCCAAGATATTAAGGCATGTATGTACTGTTAATATGAATGAATTTTGTTCCAACAGCACCACCTGCTGGTCAGTTTCCCACCAAGTAGTCAAGGAAGTTGTCAGGAGAAAGAAAGCGGCTGCTCTGATGTTCTTCTGCTTAGGAATAAAATTAGAAACATTTCTCACATATTTCCTAATTAGAAGAACATCAGAGCAGCCTCTTTCTTTCTCCTGACAACTTTGACTACTTGGTGGGAAACTGACCAGCAGGTGGTGCTGTTGGAACAAAATTCATTCATATTAACAGTTCATGTATGCCTTAATATCTTGGAATTAAAAGAAAATAAATAACGAATGTAAATTGCAAAAGTTATTAGAATAGCAGCCTCGACAATTTTACTTTCACTTGTTTTAAAGGTTTAATTATCCTTTAAAACTTGCCTGCACAACAGGAATTCAAAAAGAAGCACCTGCTTTGAGGTCCCTGGGAGCAACATTAAATGGGTCGGTGAGGAACATTTTACTCAAGAGCCACTGGTTGGGGATCACTGGTTCACATTGTTAAACAGCCTCCTAAATCCCACGACAGACATTGCAGGGCAGTAGGAAAGTTGTGGGTTACCTTTTACAATCAATAACGTCATTTCATTTTAGAACGCTCCTAAATCTCAGGAGAGGATCCAACATTTCTCTGCCTTTGTTACAAGGGTGAAAATGAATGTCACATGAGCACGGCTGTCCACAAAATCTGAAGACAGGAACTCATCATTCTGCATGATGACCACTTGGGTCGCTACTTCACTAGCTGCGGTCAGTAGGTGTGTTACAGTTGTGTTCAACTCCACCAATTCATTTCTAGCAACCACCCAAATCAAAGCAGCAACACAAACAGCCTAAAAGGCCTTCAGGTCTCGAGGCACAGCCGTGCACCAATCAGGACCACCGTTTAGGGAACACGATAAGACCACAACTCCACACTGTGTTTCCTTTTTTCCCCAAAACGGAGGATACGAACCCCATTAATATTTATCAATATATTTGATAATATGTAAAATCCAAGGATTTCAGAATTAAAATGTTAGCTTCCATTTAATGTAAATAAAGCATACTGAGAATAGATGCCCGAAGGAATAGAGACAGAAGAGGTGATTGTATTCAATATGCTAAGGGTCCGACGGTATTTTGAAACAACTTAAAGGATAAGTAAACCTTTAAAATAAGTGAATGTAAAATTGATGAGGGGGCTATTCTAAGCACTTTTGCAATGTACATTCATTGTTTATTTTTTCATTCCAAGATATTAAGGGATACATGCACCGTTAATATGATTTCATTTTGTTCCAACAGCTCCACCAGTCTGACCAACAAGTAGTTAAGGAAGTTGTCAGGAGAAAGAATGTTCTTCTGGAAAGATATGAGAAAGGTTTCTAATGTTTTTCCTAAGCAGAAGACCACAAGAGCAGCCCTATTTTTTCTACTGACAACTTCCTTGACTTAGAATAGCGCCCTCATCAATTTCACACTCACTTATTTTAAAGGTTTACTTATCCTTTAAAGATTAGCTAGAAGGGGGGCTAATATTTCTGCTGTGCCTCTGTGTGGAACAGTATAAATGAAGATGTGTTTGTACAAGCACCTTGACACTAATGAATTTGGGAAGGGCGAGTGCCATGTGAGGGTGAGAATATACTCTAGCCATTTGCCTTCTACCTCTGATAGAACCCTACTGGACAACAGCGTTTCTCATCTAAAAAAGTGACAATGCAAGACAAACCACCATCTAACAAATAAATGACATTTATGAGCCTTGTGTCCCTTTTATAGCTCACAAGACAATATATCTTCATTCTGCCATATCTCTCACACACATATATATACATATATATATATATATACACATATATATATATATATATATACACATATATATATATATATATATACACATATATATATATATATATATACACATATATATATATATATATATACACATATATATATATATACACATATATATATATATATATACACATATATATATATATATATATATATACACATATATATATATATACACATATATATATATATACACATATATATATATATATACACATATATATATATATACACATATATATATATATACACATATATATATATATACACACATATATATATATATATACACATATATATATATATACATATACATATACACATATATATATATATACATATACACATATATATATATATACACATATATATATATATATATATACACATATATATATATATACACATATATATATATATATATATATACACATATATATATATATATATATACACATATATATATATATATATATATATATATATATATATATATATATATATATATATATATATATATATATATATATATATATATATATATATATATATATATATATTAAAACTCTTACATCATGCCGTGTTTAATACTCAGTGCTTTTTGTTCCGTATAACACTTTAAAAAGGAGTAAATTCATCTTTTCTTTCCTAAGAAGAGTTACCAATAATATATACTGTAAAATGTGCACCTAAAGTCTGAATGTGGTGTCGTTCTATATGTGACTGAAATGAAAATTCAGTTGAAAAGTTCTAAACTGCTTATTACCTGCAAAAAAAAAAAATAGACAAGCTTTACATAACCATTGACAAAAACAGGCTGGTCGGATGATTACAAAGAATTCATGACAGATGTTATTTTTGTGGTTGCGCTTTTTGCCAAAGGTTGTTTTCTATAAATCAGGTGCTTCAAACATGGGAACTGAAGTAGAGGAAAAACAAAGACATACAGAATTTAGGGTTACAATTTCTCTTATCACCAAACTCTTTTTCGTGTCCCACCCCACTGCCCCTTCCCTCCCGGCCCTCACATACAAAGAACACATAACTTAGCAATGAACACACTTGATACAAGTGACCTATATGCTGAAGTTCCGGCAAAGTTAACCAAACAGATCTATAGCTGCCAAAAAACTGCTTGCCATTCGCCTGCTTTGTTCAAGTCAGGGAACAGCCGTCCCATTTAACAGTCGAATCGAAGATCTATAGCTTCGTCTAAGCTTTTGTCGTCATGGGGACTGGCAGCTAAAAAAGTTGCTACAGGGGACCCTGTGACGTTGATGAGACTGGTGCTTGTGCTGGCGTTTCGCACAGCAATGCTCGTTACGTTAATGCCCAGCGTAAGCCTGGTCTGCTCCAGAGCCTTTTCTGGAACTGCAAATGCCTCCAGCTTCTTCTCTCCGTTTGCCATGTATGAGTTTTGGCAGCCACGGCAAATGCAGTCCAGACAGGCTTTGCGATTTGAATAGCAAGGACATCGCTGTCCTCGGCACGTAAGAACACTTGGATTTTGGGTCGCACGTCCACATTTGCAGCCTTTCTTCTCTTGCGGCTTTTTATATACAGTTTTGGTGGGACTCCCGGGCATCACATTGTTGGAGAAGATTTTTTCCTTTACCTTGTCTTTCGTTTTCAGCAAGGCCGGTTTCGATTTTTGATGGGGTTTCTTGGGACCATGCTCCGGATTCTTTTTCAAGTTTTTATTAGACAAGAGAATGGTTTTGCTGATTTTGGGTGAGCTACCCCCATTGGGGACAGTTGCCATCGGCTGCAAAAAGTTCCTGTTTTCCCGCGTCAATAACAGAGGTGCAGGAGATCCCAGAGTTGGCCCAAGTATGATGCTAGAGATCGGTAACGGAAGCACCTTCTCACTGTCACTTTCGGAACGGGATCGCTTGCGATGCGTCTTTACCATTTTTAGGGTGGCGGCGGTACAGGAGATCCCATGTGCTGGAGCGTGGCTGTCAGACAGCAAAACAGTGTGAGTTAAGGGTTGGGGACAGAGTTCCAAGAAAGCCCCGTTAGACGTTGTGTTGTCCAGACTGTGTTGCAAATCACAGTCATTGACCTCTGAATTTGAAACGCTCTCTAAGCTCTGCAGGACTTCTTCCACGCTCAGCAACAACGGGCCACCACTTTTAAGATCATCATTATAGCCACAAATATCAAGTCCTGCGGCACACAAGTCACTAGCGGAGACTGGATCACAGACCGTATCTAAGCTCTCCGATAGGTCTTCTGTTTTTATGTCAACTGCTGTGCAACAGAGGTCCATTGGACTGGGACTTTCAGGGGAGGGGATATTTACAGGGAGTTCAGTTTCAGACAGCCCATTGCAATTGGGTAATCCATTAGAGAGCAAGAACTCTGGCTCAATACTAGGTCTGTCTTGTGGTAGCTGACAGATGGTTGCTTCAGATTCGGAGCCATTTTCAGATTTCGTTGCCAATGGAGAATGTGAGGGACACAAAGGGGAGGATGGTTCTGAGGGGACTTCCTGTTCTTCCTCAGCTGGAGGTTCTTCAGGAAGAAAAGCTAAAATGTCTGCAGAACACTCGACTGTATTTAATAATATGTCCTGTGCCAGCGGCGTTTGCGTGATATATTCGCACAGCTTTTTGTAACAGTTCACCAGGATGCTCAGTTGCTTGTTCTCCTCAAACTGCTCATAGTCTTTGCACCAGCTGCAAGAAGGTTTCATCACCATCTTCTTACCCTTGCACGGCTTACACACATAGTGCTGGCAGGTTGAGTTGACGGGTGCAATGGGATCTTCCAGCAATTTTCCTGGTAAAACAATGAAAAAGAAAAGCAAGTCAACAACATGTCGTGAAACTGTTCCGGCTTTGAGTATATAGCAGCTCTAACTTGGCATTTAGCAACATTCTTTTGGCCGGATATAAGACTGCCTGGAATTGTGTCAGTTTAAAGACCTACCACCAAAACACTCTACTTGGTCAGACACGCTTAAATGTGTGTTTCACCTTTAATATGCTATAGAATGGCCAATTCTAGGCAACATTTCAACTGGTCTTCATTATTTTTTTTTTTAATTATTTGCCTTCTTCTTCTGACTCTTCCCAGCTTTCAAAAGAGGGTCATCGACCCCTTCGAAAAAAAAAAATGCTCTGTAAGGCAACACATTTATTGTTATTACTACTTTTTAATACTCATCTTTCTACTCAGCCTCTCTCCTATTCATATTCCAGTCTCTTATTCGAATCATATTCCGATCTCTTATTCGAATCATAATCTAGTTTCTTATTCGAATCATAATCTAGTCTCTTATTCGAATCATATCCTAGTCTCTTATTCGAATCATATCCTAGTCTCTTATTCGAATCATATTCTAGTCTCTTATTCGAATCATATCCTAGTCTCATATTCAAATCATATCCTAGTCTCATTCGAATCAGTGCATGGTTGCCAGGGTAACTTGGACCCTAGCAACCAGAGTGCAGAAACTGCGAACTGGAGATCTGCTAAATAAAAAGCGAAATAACTCAAAAACCACAAGTAATGAAAACCAATTGCAAATTGTTTCAAAATATCACTCTGTATCATACTAAAAGTTAACCCAAAGGTGAACAACCACAGGGCACATAAAGGCAGAAAACGGTCACCGTGGGTTGGTAGTGGGATTTTTCTCCAGCATCCTTTAGTAGAGATACTCATAGCATTCCAGGCTACTGGAGAATCACATTGTCCACTGCAGCATGACACAGATCCACCACTCCTGGGGATGCATGTTAAAGGGGAAATATGACAAAAATGAACATTTAATATAAGCTTCAGCATACTGAAATAATAAAGTTTCTAAATTCAACCAATTAAAAATTCTGTACCGTTTCTGAAATAATCAAGTTTATCTTCACTATTCCTCTCTCAGCGTCTGTTTCTGTTCATTCTCTCTTCATGCAGCAATTGGGTGTCAGATTTTCATTGACGGTTACTTCCAATATATCTTATAGGAGGGGCTTCCTTTCCTAGAAGATGTATTAGAGCTCGTGCTATTAAAATCACCAGACATCATGTCTCTCTACATGCAGAATTTGTGCAAAAGTCAGTTATTTTGTTTGTGTTGAAATCAGTTATTTGAGTGAGCTCTAATACATCTGCTAGGAAAGGGAGCCCCCTATAAAATATATTGGATCATTCATCTGATACCCAACTCCTGCATGAAGACAGAATGAAGAGAAACAGATGCTGAGAGAGGGCTAGTGAAGATAAACTTGATTATTTCAGAAACAATGCAGAATTTTTAATTGATTGTATTTCCCTTATTTCAGTATGAGGAAGCTTATATTAAACATTCATTTTCGTGATAGTTCCCCTTTAAACAGATATGGTCATTAGAATGGAAAATTACTTTGGGATGAAAGCGTGCATTATTTTGTTTGTTACTATACTTCTGAATGAAAAGCTTTACGGAGAAGGAAAGGCTGGGTGCACTTGGGGGTGCCAAATGTTATGCACCGCCAAGTGATTGTATTGACTTACCTGAAGCCCAGGGTTATACCAGTGAGCACCACGGAGCAATCCACTAACCTCTTCCTACTTCTTCGTGTGGCTGCACATGCACAGTAGAATGAAAAGCAGAACTTTAACTAAAAAGTCGGCTATTTCGCTCAACTGCATCATGCATTTGCCCCGGGAAATTTGGAGAAAGAAGAAGTGGATAGCTCCGTGGTGCTCACTGGTATAACCCCAGGCTTCAGGTAAGTCAATACAATCACTTGGGGTGCATAACATTTGGCACCGCCAAGCCTTTCCTTCACCTTTAACATACTGTATAAGCCCCGGCAGCTGTGTTTATAAATGCAAGCACATTTAACTACAAGTATTTTAACATTACAACCACTCCCAAAGAAAGGGGAAAAGAAAAAAACTCATAAGGTTTTACAGCATTATTTCTCAGCGTGTATGGTAATGTGTAAGCTTTGCATAGCCTGCAGTAAGAAGGAGTTCCAGTGTGCAGCAGACACAAGGTGGAGCCGGCTCCATGTACACATAAAGCACATTTTCAGCTCAGCTCTTGCGGCTACAGACTTACAATGTCAACAGAGAGGCAGACCAGACACAAACCAATCCCGTGCAGGGGTGTGGCTACGGAACACGGCAACACAAAACGAAAAAGCTCTATGCTCATAAAGGCTTACACATAGATGTACTTATATTGACGGTGCTACTTTTCCATGTTACACACAACCCGACACGTTCAAACTAAAAGCCAAGGAGTTGCCCTATAGGTTATGAGATCTTACATAACATCAAAAAAGATCCACTGGATATGGTTTATCCCTGTTTGCAAATATATTCAGTGTCTGCCCGCACCTGAGCAGATACAACAATGTTGGGTAGAAGCAGAGCAGGAGTGGATTCTAGGGACCCACTTCTCCACGCATTAAAAAAAACACTATAAAAATGGGATGCGCTTCCAAGAGTTTGTCCATTGCTAAGAAAAAAAAAAGTGCCAAATAGTGTATTATTCCTTTAGTAAAACAGCTGTATTTAGAGTCTGATCAACTCACATTCGGTCAGAATAGTCACAGACAGGGGCAGTTACTATTGTGACAGAACACGAGTAGTTCCGATTCTAAATACGGCTGATATACTAAAGGAAAAATATACTATTTGGCACATTGTGCATTTCAGTGACAGCGGTATGAATGCCCAGCAGTCATACATGCACCAGTCACACAGTAGCCAGTAATATAAATGTAAGTATCTCAGTGTAACCAGAGGCTGATTATATACATATATATTATGCATTAACAAAGAGATCCTTTAAATGGGATGTAAGTACTGAAAAAGCAAATTTCCAACATACATTGATTATAAATCTACAGTGCTTTAGAAGTTGTGTAAATGTAATTTCTAGTGAAAGTATCTGTCCCTTTCTGCACTGCGGATTCTGACTCCAGGCTCGATGTAACAGAAGCCAGACTGTTCGTCGGTCTGTAATTCGGGGGCCTCCACTACACGGTCAACTGGGACAGAGCAGAAAGGAACACACAGACGCTGTTCTTTAATTACAAGTACCTTTAAACTTAAATGTTAATTAGGGTATACAAATAGTATTGTACTTGTATTCCCTTTAAGTCTAAATACAATGGTTTGGGTGGCAATTCCGGTACCCAAACTCCTTCCCAGGTAGTAGTAAGGGGTGGTGTCTACCAAGTATCTTACTTCCTTACCAGCAAAGATCAAAAGCTTACACTCAACCAATCAGCACCCTTGTCAGGAACACAGGGACTCTGTCTTTGTATATACAAAGGGTAAATAAAAATACAGAGAAAGTGAGTCTTACTATAAGGGTCAGGGCAAACAGGCAGATTCAGGGAGATTAGTCGTCCGTCGACAAATCTCCTTTGGTGCGACAAATCTCCCCAAACTGCCTCCCTGCCGGCTAAAATGTAAATAGCCGACGGGGTGGCACTTGGACCGATTCGTTTTCTTTAGTTGTCTGAAGTTGCCTGACAAGGAAACTTCATGCGACATTGGAAAATGAATCGCTCCGAGTGCCATCCCGCCAGCGATTTACATTCTAGTCTGCGGGAATGCAGATAGGGGAGATTAGTCGCCCTGAAGAAGAGAAGATTTGTCGCCGGGCGACTAATCTCCACAAATCTGTCTGTGTGCCCTGACCCTAAGGGCTCTTACACATGAGTTTCTTGCTCCGTTCAAGCAGCAAGAAACACATTCTATTCTTTTTCACACAGGAATTCCTAAGTGTCAAACGCAGGTGGAACACAATTGCATTACACCTGTGCTCCACACTCACAAGCTCATATGTGACTACACTCTTATTTCAATGAATGGAATGTTTCTTTCTGCGCTCTAACACATTAAATCGACCACATGGAATGCAGCAAGAAAGGCCTATGTGTTAGAGTCCTTAACCAACCTCAGTCCTCAGTGCATGCGAGTACAGACAAGGTAACGGCACTATCACACGTGCAATGGATTTAACATTAAAGGCCAAGTTACAACGCTGATTAAGTGGCATAAAAACCGGTTTGCTCCCCTGTCAATCATTAAAGTCACACACTGGAGGAGGGATAAGGACCAGAGGCACCTGCTGCTGGAGGGCTTCCACCCCGTCCTTTCCAATAATAATAATAGACTATTGAGTAAAGAGACTAGAAGGAGCTACAATAAAGAGGGTGCAGGAATATTATCCTCAGACTGAATGGAACATCCCCCTCCCAACAAGCCTCCCGGGCCCTTCCCCTGCTCTCACCACACACACAGCAGGCCAAGGCCTGGCGGAAATAGGGCAGCATCTTGCAGATCTCGGCGGAGGCCTGAGGATCCCCGGGGTGGTAGTTGAGCACCAGGCGGCTCGCTGAGATGTACAGGGAGGTGGCAGTCACCGGGTTCATTGCAGCCTCCAGAGCGCGGCCTCCGCCGTATTCCAAAGAAAGGCGATTCCACACGGGCAGTCGGTGCTGCTTCGCCACTACATCCCGCTCACAGGGAGTCACATAGCGGCCCCAGTCCCACACACGCACGGAGGGGCCCCGGTGTCACAGGGCAGGAGGAGGCGGCGGCGGCCGGGCGCCCATATTCGGCACAGAGGAAGCGGCTAGGGGCTCGGCCAGGAGGACTCCATGTTCCCCGCCGCGTGAGGGCAGCGCTTTGTCTCTCACACACACACACTGGTCCCCAGGCAGCAGCAGCGACTCTCCCCGCTCTCCGTCCCGTTAGTAACAACAGCAGTCTCTGGACACGGAAGGCCGACACCGCTACACACGTATCCGGGCCTCTCGCTCCCCTGTGCGCGGCCTACTCCGCTCTCCGTACACAAACGCCGCGCGTCGCCGAGTGGGAAAATCAGGCCAGGCCGCGGCCTCTCTCTCTGTGTATATGTGTGTGTGGTACAGCGGCGCTCGCGGCCTCTCTTTCTCCCCTCGGTGTATAAGGTGGGGGCGGGGTTGATGCGGGTCTCACGCACGCGCTTGCCACTTTCTCTCTCCGGTTCCTGTCTCGCGCGCCCAGTGGCGGGAAGTGCTTCAGCTGAGGGGCGGCGCGCGCGCGGGCTGTGGAAAAGGAGTGCACGGGAGCGGCGCAACGCGCATGCGCGTCATTAAATCCGAGGCAAAAGGAAGAGTCGATTGGGGGGGGGTATCCTGCGTGTGACAATGCTGGGAGCCGTCAGTCTCTTCACGGCTTAGCCTAGCGCTCAATTGCCAGGATATACAATGCAGCAGAGACACAGCTAAATACTATATGCTGCTGGCACAGGGGATGAGGGATTCGCTTTTTGTTTATGTACTAGCGCAGTAACCCACTGCAACCACCCGGCAGTAGAGCCGCTTTTAATCGATTCATCTACAGCGGGAAGCGCTATGTGCAGCAGCCCCTGTACCAGGCTTGTATCCGGTGTGTGGGACGGTCCATGTTCCCGCGGGGGTGGCTGGATTCATCACGTACAAAGGACATTTCTATATACACTGATAATCACCGGCCAACTGACTGATCCGCATCCAGCTGCAGTTGCACACACTCTCCATAGACAGTGCTCGGGCCTGCTGCCAATTGCCTGCATTTCACTCCAGTTTCAGGAGGACAGCCCCCCCCCCTCTGGCCTTTCCCACAATGGGGTCACTGCATTGTACAACTGTAACCAGGGCTTCCTGTTGTTGTACTGAGCCTTGGAAGCCATTACAAATAGTGTTTGTATAGGGAGTCCCAGAAAGCCGGATTTATTTGGGGGCTCAGACATCACCCCAGGCCAATGCTCATTTTAGTGAGCCGCTAGAGTTGCACATTATGGAAAAAAATACCGGCCTTCCTATATATTTATCTTTTTAACATTGGGATCAGCCATCATTTTTACAGGCCAGATGGCAACCCTAGTGCTGCCACCTTTGCAAATGGCTAAACCCAAACAATGGGGGCGGGGCAGATAGGATTGGGGGTGGAGCAGTGATCTTGGGGCGCAATGATGTCAGAGGCAAGCACAATGATGTCATGGAGCTATGATGCGGGTCAGGGTTATTACATTATTTACATGCAAATTGCTGGTTCGCAATGTTTTAAATGGATTTTGAACAGACAGCTGTTTGACAAACTGAGATGTCCAGCTGAAAACCCTACCTCTATCTATTTTGCAGATAAGACAAAAATAAAAATCAAGACCGCTTCAGCTCACCAGACCTCCCTTCCTCCAGGTGCTCATTCGACAGTGTCCCCACTATAGGCATATATAACTCAGACAGACAGACGGCACTTCTGGAATGTGGTTTATTAGGGTTGCTGCAGTTAGACACCTAACGCGTTTCGGGAATGTATCCCTTAATCATAGGCACCTTATCTATTTTGCCTGATGAGTAAGACCACAGGTATGGGATCTATTAAACACAAATCCGTTATCCAGAAAGCTCTGAAATGCAGCAATGCTCACTTAGAAAAACAATTTTTATGTTTGACTGATTTGCTTATTTCTGTTTCTTTCATGACAAGAAATTAACCGCACTTCATAATAACTAAGCCACGTCAAGGTGAGTATCTTGGTATTTAATTGGTTTTTATTTGGCCGGATTATTGTTCGGTTTTCACAAGGCTGAAAACCGAACATAAAGTTGAGACCGGAACAGGCCTTAGAAAAAAAATAAACTGTTTGGGTCAAAACTGAACAGGTGGAAACCCTAATGCCGGCCCACGGAAGAACTACCACAATGCTTCTCCGCCACCAGGTGTCCCCAGAGCACACAATGCTTAGCAGAGTCCCATCCAAAGAGATAACAATTGCAAAAACTGCAGAAAACGAAGACCAATTGCAAATAGTTTCAGAATATCCCTGTCTACAAGGCTCAGAGTTTGTGGCAAATGGCAGAGGGGCTGCTGTAAGTTGCCATAGACGGTCACTATTTATTGGGCTGTTTGGGCCTCTATGTACTTGAATGACAGGGTCTATTTTGAATCTCGCTCTGGACCAGCGTATATAGCAGCCTTTTTGTTCTAGGATCAAAGAGAAGAACCTCATAAGCAATCAGTCACCTCAGGGATTTTGTGCACTTATTACTTTTATCTACTGACAGACTAGTGACAGACCATCTGCCGGCCCTTCTGCCTCTTCTACTAATGAAGGGAGAGCACACACTGCAAATAAAGCCAGTACATGACAATGCAGATGTATTTGTACAGTAAGGGTTCAATATTGGTTCTCACTATAAAAAAGAATAAGAAACCCATGCTCATCTGGACATATGGCCAATCAGGTTGGTCCTTTAGACTGTAATTTGGGTGGATCGAGGAGTATTAGTATTGGCAGAAAATGTCAGTCCGTAGGCTTAAATAAACAAGAGTTGTTGCTTTGCAAATCCTTGCTGTTCTAAACAGAAAATTAAAACGTGGCCCTACACCATACCTCCCAACATTTTGGAAGTAAAAAGATGGACAAAAAATGTTTTTGCACGTAGAACAGCAACATTTTGACCACGCCCCTTTCTGTGGCCACACCCCCTAATTACCATGTTCCTTTTACAAAATTTGGCAGGTTATGAAAGTTTGAAAATATTTCTCCTTATCTAAACAGTTTTTTGTGTCTCTAAATTCTTACAAAGTATCTTATTTGCACATGTTAGCTGTTCTGGGCTCTCTGCTAAAAGCCAATTAAGTTAGAAACTTTGTTTCTTTTTCTGGCTGTTCAGTGCAGAGAAAAGAGGGACTTTCCAGTACAAATGAGGGACTGCAGGTTGAGCTGTCAAAAGAGGGACTGTCCCTCTGAAAAAGTGACAGTTTGGAGGTTTGCTACACAACTATAGCCCCTTGTAAAGTATCTGTCCATTTGGCCCATGGGCCAGTCCACCAGAGTACTGTCAGCCCATGAGTGATTTTTTTTTTTTTTTTTAAAGTTCACTTTTATTTAACAGTAGGCAAACTGACATATTTGTTCATATCAAATAGACAAGTGTGATCAAAATATACAGTCCACATGCAATATTCAAGCAGGTTCACAAATAAAATATTGCTTTCGTCAAAGACAGGTTTGGATCAAATCGTTTACAGAACTTTGGGGTTGGGGTATACCTCAAGCCATCTCTCCCAGATTTTGTCGAATTTAGTTGAGGAGCCACGAGCTTCATAAGTGAGTTTAATGAGTGGTAAATTGCGGTTGACCAAGTTAAGCCAGTAGTGAGCTGAAGGAGGCTCAGGCTGAAGCCATTGAAGGATTATGGCTTTTTTAGCATAAAATAGCAAAGTACGATACAAAATTCTAACATGGGTCAGCGGAACCATATTGTCCACGACTCCCAAAAGACAGGCTTCAGGAGAGAGGACCTGTGGCAACTCCAGGTTATCACTCAAACATTCAACCACTTTACGCCAGAATTTAACAATTTTGGGACATGACCACAAAACATGTAAAAGATCTGCTGTTTGATTCTGGCATCTGGGACAGGCTGGAAAAATCTTATGCAATCTGAGGGGGCCCATGAGTGATTTTTAGTATGATATAGAGCAGGGGTCCCCCAACCTTTTTCACCCCTGAGCCACATTCAGGTAAAAAGAGTTGGGGAGCAACACAGGGCATGAAAAAGTCTCTTGGGGTGCCAAATAAGGACTGTGATTGGCTATTTGGTAGCATTGAGGACACAGAGCAACATCCAAGGGTGGGAGAGCAACATGTTGCTCACAAGCTACTAGTTGGGGATCACTGATATAGTGATCTATATAGAGTGATATTCCGAGACAATTGTTTTTATTTGTAGTTTTTGAGTTATTTAGCTTTTTATTCAGCAGCTCTCCAGATTGCTATTATAGGGTCCAAATGACCCAAGAAACCTTGCACTGATTTGAATAAGAGATTGGAATATGAATAGGAAAGTGCTTAAATAGTCGATTAATAAAAAGTAGCAATAACAATACAACGGTAGCTTTACAGAGCATTTCGTTTTTTTAGATGAGGTCAGTGACCCCCCCCCCCCACTTGAAAGCTGGAAAGAGTCAGAAGAAGAAAAAATAAAGAAAAACAAAATGAAAAGTTGCTTAGAATTGGCCATTCTATAACATACTAAAAGTTAACTGAAAGGTGAACCTTCCCTTTAAATCCAGTAATGTAGCAGTACCACGTGCCTAAATAACGCTCTTACAGCTGCTAAGAACTAGTGATAAGCACATTTTCTCAACAGCCATGGATTCACAGAATTCAAAAAGACCAACCGAAATTAAGTCAAAGTTTTTTTTTTGGTTGAATAGGTCCATTTCGATCAAATAGGTCCGTATTCGGACGAATAAGAATCGAAGGAATAGCAAATTCGATTGAATTTGAAAAACCAATTGACTCCACTTAGGTTCTAGGAGGTCCCCCATAGGCTAAAACAGCAATTCAGCAGGTTTTAGATTGCGAATGGTCGAAGTCGATTTTTTAAAGAGACAGTACATTATACATTTCGATATTCGATTTTTTTTCAAATTCAAATCGAACTTGGACTATTCCCTAGTTGAAGTACACAAAAAAATAGTTCGAAATTTTTTTTCATTCGAAAATTCACCTCAACCTTTGATAAATCTGCCCCTTAGCTGCGTAAAAAAAAGTATTTAATCACAATATATACGTTTGAAAAATGCATAAGCAAACTCCCGTGTGTTAAAGCCCTTAAAGGGGTGGTTCATTATTACGTTTTCAAAAAGGAATCATTTTTTTCTGACTCTTTCCAGCTTTCAAATGGGGCGGGGCAGTGACCCCATCTTAAAAACAAATGCTCTGTAAGGCTACATACATATTTTTATTGCTACTTTTTATGACTCATCTTCCTATTCAGGCCTCTCCTATTGATATTCCAGTCTCTTATTCAGATCAATGCATGGTTGTTAAGCTAATTTGAACCCTAGTAACCAGATAACTCAAAAACCACAAATAATAAAAACCAATTGCAAATTGGCTCAGAATATCTCTATATCATACTAAAAGTGAATTTAAAGGTGAACAACCCTTTAAAGGAAGCTGTAAATATATTGATAAAATAAAGAAACAGGTGTATAATGCATGTGCTCTAAAGGGGTGGTTCACTTTTAAATTCACATTTAGTCTGTTATAAAATTAATGATTCTTAGCAACGTATAAACAGGTCTTGATCTTCTCTAAATTTCTTTAATCGTTTTTTTAATTATTTTCCTTTTTTTCTTTCCAGCTGTCAAATGGGGTAATGCATATTTTCCATTTATATGGGTCTTTTAACGCAACTAGTTCCTTTTCAAGCACCACAGAATGCGGCCTGGGCATCTAATAAACCCTATGAAATGCGAATGCAATAAAAAGCAAATCTGAACACTCCTGAGTAAACCAGGCAGAATATAATGGAATCAATTAGCTGGTGCTGGGTGTGCTCAAACCTGCATCTCTAAGGGCTCTTTTTTTGCTGCGCTCCCGTGTTCCGATTTCTTCCGTTCAGCCGCGGGGGAACGCAGGAGTAGACGCACTCAATTATTGTCAAGGAGGCTGTGGGACGCAACATGTTGCATTTCACCTGCGTTTGGCGCTTACATGCGTCTGTGTGAGTAGAGCCCCCTTGACAATAATTGTGTGCGTCTATTCCAGCACTCCCCTGCGGCTGAACGGAAGAAAGGATAAAGCAGGGGAGCGCAGCAAAAAACGCCTGTGTGTAAGAGCCCAAACACACACAAAATTGCCCAAGTGTAAAAGCTCTTACTGTGATGCGCAGCTCCACCTCCAGATTTATCATTCACATGAGTCCCTGTCCCAGCGGGGGAGCCAATTAACCTGCCTGTATTGGTTTTGGGGAAAGCACAATATGCTTCTTAGGGACACTATGACTGTGTGACTCTGGGTTCTCAAGTTTCCTCTCACACATTTTAAAATCATACAAAGCTCACGATAAAACTGAAGCTTAAAATCATGCAGGCTGGTTACTTGGCTCCTGATAAAAGCTAACTACATAGGAACTGATACGGATGATGAATAATCTGCATAAAGTTATGCAGAATATGCTGATTTGGGGTTGCAAAGGGATTAACAGTTTAAAAAAAAAGTCAAAAATGCAAAGCTCAAAATGCCCCGTGTCCATTACCCTTAGGGTGGTGGCACACGGGGAGATTAGTTGCCAATCGATAAATCTTTGCTACTGCAGGCGACTAATCTCCCCGAAATGACATTCCAAGGCAAGAATGTGAATCGTTGGTGAGATGGCATGAGCGTCTCTTCTGTTTTCCGAAGTTGCCTCACAAGGAAACTTCGGGCGATTTCAGAGAAAACAACGCGATGCGCAGGGGCGCTGCCGATATGAGGTGACAGACGACAGTAGCCAGCACTCCGGTGCTGGAAATGGTATGCGGGTGCAAGGGGGGCGGCTTTGGAAAGGCCTAATCAGGGCAGCAAGAAGCCCTGAAATGCCCCTGATGACGAGCATGCCATCCCACCGCCGATTCACATTCTTACCGGTGGTAAGGCATTTCGGAGAAATTAGTCGCCTGCGCAGTAGCGGAAATTTATGGCTTGTTACTAATCTCCCTGTGTTCCACCGCCCATATCTCTGCCATAGACTCCTTCAGATCACTCTGTAAGGGTTGTGACACATGGGTTGTGACACGCAACCTGGCGACTAATCGGCTCTTCTTCTGGGCGACAATCTCCAAGAACTGCCTTTGCGTGTCTTCCTGTCCGCTATAATGCAAAGTTGCCTGCGCTAAAGCACATGCGGCGCTTTGTTTTCTGAAGTCGCCTGAAGTTTCCTCGTGAGGCAACTTCGGAAATGTATGCCATCCCACCGGCAATTCATATTCTTGCAAGGCATTTGGGGAGATTAGTGGCCCGAAGATGAGAAGATTTGTCACTGGGCGACTTATCTCCCTGTCTGCCACCACCCTTCCTGCTTTGGTTTCCATTGATTGGTTACCAGGCAGTAACCAATCAGTGATTTGAGGGGGCACATGGGTCATATCTGTTGCTTTTGAATCTGAGCTGAATGCTGAGGATCAATTGCAAACTCACTGAAAAGTTATATCCCATGTCCCATAGAGAGCTGAAAAGCAGAAAGTAGTGTTCTAGCTATTATGTTACACATCCAGTCACTCCAGCCTTTATATATTACATTTTTGGCTAACTAACTACTGTATATTACAAACATTTTGTATTTTGCACAGCCTATCTATATACCCAGTTTTTATTTTTATGCTGAACTATTCCTTTAAAACACTTTCATTTTTTGGTGTGTTACCGTTCCTTTAAAAAAAAGCAGGCCTGTATTAAGCTAATGACATGGGTTTAGTGACTACTCTGCTTGGAAGATGTGTTTATTCTGCGAAATATGTCAGAAAATAACCAAAAGCTCCACTACACAGTCAACTCATCCACAGGGTGTTTGAGAGGAGAACACAGGGTTGAACACATTAAATCTAGTGCTGACTATTTAGTCCCATACAAATGTATAACAACAACTGTTACAAAGAAGAAGGGGAGTCACTGTACAAGATCAGGGGTGTAACTGCAGAGGAAGCAGACCCTGTGGCTGCAAGTGGCCCCAGGAGTTACAGGCCCTAATTAATGAGACATTTCAGCATATACAGGTGGCCCTAAAATTAATTGCTGCGGGGCCAGTAATATCTAGTTAGGACACTGCACAAGATGATGTGTGATTAACACACCTCCCCAGTTTGCAGGTCCTGCAGTCCTTTGTATGAAGGGCTGAGCCTTATTATTGCTGCGAGTGGAAGGCAGCCCAGTGCCATGTCCCTGCAAGCTTGCCGGGTCTAATTTTCAAAACCAGCCCAAAACTAGCCAAGCGTCTCGTCAAAAGTAGCCCAAAAATAGCACAATATGTGCAGTGTTAAAAATATATATATAAAAAAAAATATATGGGAAAATACGCCTTTTTCAAATTTTCACTAATTTGCAAATTTTCTCATGAAGTAAAATGGGACAGATTGACCCGTCACTAGGGGCTTAACTACAGAGGGGGCCCAGGAGGTATAGGGAACCCATGAGGCCCTAATTCATTTACAATTTCAATAAATATTGGTAAAACAGCTCAAAATCTAGACATTTTGGTGGACACGAGATTTTTTGCCCCAAAATTGTCTGAAATTGGGAAAAGTCAGTAGAAAATATGAGAATGCTTAAGATGGATGGGAGATTGGGGTACAGAGCCCAAAATCTGATAACTCCTGACTTCTACACAACTCAGTCCCATTGCATGCTGGGTATTGTAGTCTTACATAGGGTTGCCACCTTTGTAAAAAAAAAATTTACCGGCCAGTGGGGGGGGGGGGGGGGGCGTTAACTAAAGGGGCAGAGCCACATCAGGGAGGGCAAGATGAGGAAAAAAAACATACGTTTCCACCCGAGGGCAAGGCCTTTTCTTAAGGGTATTACAAATTACTAAATTTGTAATACTGACCCTGGCAGATGTTTTACCGGCTGGGCCGGTAAAATACCGGCCGGGTGTGGGGTTGCAACATTTTCCTAATTTAGTTACTGGCTGGTGCGGGGCGGGAACAAAAAGGGGCGGGTGTGATGTCAAAGGGCTATGATGTAAAAAGAGGCGGTGCTGCAGTGCCGAGCTGTGTGATGTCAAAAAGGGCTGTGGCGCGGAGCTGTGAAGACAGGACAAAAGCTAAATTTACAGGGGATTGGGGGAATTACAAATTTACTGGCAGCTACATTGCCGGTAAATTTGTAATACTGGCCCTGGCTTTGGCAGGTGTTTTATACAGGCCAGGTGGCAACCCTAGTCTTACATTAAACTTGGCAAATTGTCAAACAAAAACGACATTACCCAACATGCACTGGGAGACACAGGCTTGGCACATTAGGGCAACAAAAGACTTTGGCTGGTTTCCAAAGTACAAATCAGCCAAAGGCCTAAAAAGTAGCCCAACTCTGAACCTTGGTTATTTTGTACTTTCAAAACCTGCCTGGGCTTTAAACTAGTAGCCCAATTGGAGTGGAAAGCAGGCAACCCTGTGTCCCTGTAACAGGCCCTTTAGGAATCACAAGACATCAATGGGGTTGATTCCCATAGGAGGCTCCTGTGTAATATCGCTCACACTTTGCCCCACAATCCCCCGCTTGGCACTTACAGTACGTGTCTGTGACTGCAGCGCGGTGACGTTCAAGGTCAGTTCGGCACATTTGATTGGCTGCCTGTAAGGCTCTACTTCGTGTCTATTGGTCGGTTGCCTGTCATACCTCTTTCACCCAGAGCTTGCTATTGCTGTGCCGATCGCTGATTGGCCGAGAGTGGAGCAGTCATGGCGGCTGTTCGCAGTGTGTCCCGGTTATTGACTTCTGTCAGACTCAGGGGTCCCGGCTCGGTGTGGGGGGCCCGCGCCTATTCTGTTGCTCACCTTTCCGTGCCGGAGCGAATAGAGAAAAAGCGGAGAGAGGCGCTCATTGGCGGAGGAGAGCAGCGCATAGAGGCTCAGCACAGAAGGGTAAGAGCACGGGATTTACACATTTTAGCTTCTGTTCCCGGCCCTCTGGCTCGCTAGGCATTCTGGGAGTTGTAGTGCTGGAGAGGTACTGAATCCAGTTGCTTTCATTAACATTCACTGGGCCAGTTGTGGTGCAGTAACCCATAGCAACCAGTCAGAGATTTGCCTTGTGTTCTCTTCCTGCTGACAACTCATTGCTGATTGGTGGCTGTGGCCCATTAGCTGTACAAGCAGCTGCTGATGTCACTGCTGTGTGTTTATCTCCTTCTGTTTCCCACTTCTCACTCTATAAACAGCGCAGGAAAAAGCCAATTCTTCTCCTTAACCCATAACTTTCTGCTACATTGTGTCAGGCGTCAGAACCCACAGTGCAGAGAATATAAACATTAAAGCCAATTCTTCTCCTTAACCCATAACTTTCTGCTACATTGTGTCAGGCGTCAGAACCCACAGTGCAGAGAATATAAACATTACTTTAATCGCAATTGTATTTTGCATTGAAACTTTTTAATTAAAGTGGGAAAATAATAGAACTTTGCTCTCAATGAAATTCTCTTTCGTAAGGCAAAGGAAAGACGTTTTGGGTGGACTTCCCTTGATGTTTGCCTAATGTTCCTTTCCAGGGAAAGCTGACGGCTCGGGAACGGATCAGTCTCCTGTTGGACCCGGGGAGCTTTGCGGAATATGATATGTTTGTGGAGCACCGATGTTCAGATTTTGGGATGGAAGAGGACAGAAATAAGGTGCTGTTGAATTCTTTCTACTTCCCCTTGCTGATTAACATTACAGAATGGGAATATGCCAGGGAGTGGGCGGGCACATCCTTTGTATCATTTACAGCAGTGCTGTAGGGCAAGGCTTCAGCAGGGGGCACCCACTTCACCCATTTAATCTGTCGTTAGAAGCAGCACAATCCTGGGTGCATGGATAAGGAAACTCTTGGCTGTATTGTGTTGTTCTTTTCTTGCAGTATCCTGGGGACAGTGTAGTGACAGGACAAGGCCGCATTAATGGGAGGCTGGTTTATGTCTTCAGCCAGGTAAGTCACCTCTTAACGTTTCATAATGGGGTGAACAAACATTGATAGTGATTTATTAAGGCTTTACATGTCCTTTAAAGAGAAAGGATAATACAAAGGCAGTTTATAACATTGAAGGGGACCTGCCACCCAGACATAATAAACTGTAAAATAAGTCATTTTTCAAATAAAACATGAAACCCAACTTCTTCTTTTTTTTTTTTTTTTTTATTTCTAAAAAACATTCACACCTGTTATAAACGTAAAAATCTCAGCTGACAATCATCACCATCTGTTTAGTATTTCTCAAGGCTCCCTTGCAACTCTCTCGGCTTGTTTGTGCGCAGTAGAGTTAAACGAGAAAGTGGAGTTACTAATGTGTACAGGCGCAAGTCTACCAAAATCTAAAGCTGCAACGGAGCATTGGGAGCTACTGGAAAGCTTACCCCACTCTTTTTAGTTAGATTCCCAGACTCACTGGTGCAATTTTTATTTCCAAACAGGAGCATCAGCCTAGGAGAAAAGCTCTACATTTTGGCACCCCCCCCCCCCCACAGATCATCCTTTCCTTGTCCTTTAAAGGAGAAACAAACCCGTACTAGAAAAAAACCCTACCCCCCTACCCTGCGTAGAATAACCGCTCTCCTCCCCCACAGCCTTACTGCCCCTCGGGCAAATGCCCCTAATTTTTTACTTACCCCTCCATGCAGATCTGGCCTCGGGAGTTCACGGGCACCATCATCTTTTTTCAGAGGTTGGTCTACGCAGGGTAGGGGGTTTTTCTAGTACGGGTCTGTTTCTCCTTTAAAGAAAAAGACTTGCATTATAAAATGAACTACTAAAAAAGCACCAGTGCATAGACTGATCAGACATATACAATCATTTTGGACTCATTCTTCTGTGGACTCAGTAACTCTTTAGTTACTATGGGTGACAGGGGTAGAAACTGGCAAGGCCTGGACATGAAGCTCAGCAAAGTTTTCTCATGGCAGTGTCATTTGACAACTGATTTGACTTCAAGACATGCAATACTGCTGCAATGTCACGCATTCATATAAACAAAAATAAATAATGCGTGTGTGTATAACTAAGCTCTGGGAAATGAATATAAAGTAATCACGCTTACACAGAATGTAGCTTTTTCTTTTAGCAGCATTTTAGGGAGCCTAATGTTTCTTTTGATGTTGATTTCTTTCAGGATTTTACTGTTTTCGGGGGCAGTTTATCCGGGCCACATGCTCAAAAGATCGGCAAGGTAATGTGTAAATGTGTTGCATGTTGGTTCATATACAGTGCTGAGTAATAGCGCTATAGAGATAAATCTGTATGCTAGAGTCCTGCAGCGGGTCAGGTACCCGCAAAAACCTGCGGGTTGCGGGAGGAAGTTCCAGGTGCAGGTATAGATGCGGTTCTGTGTGTTTGCGGGTCGGGCCGTGGGTCTTCTCAATAGTGATTTTTATTCTGATCACGTCTACTTCCGATGATGTCACTTCCGGTTTACGACAGCACTTCCTGATTCTTGATGGTCAGCGGGTCCGGGTTGCGGATAAGGTACTTGCGGGTCCAAGTGGGTAAGAATGCGGGTCCGGGTTGCGGATTGCAGGTTGCGGGTGCTGTTCCAAAAAAAAGGACACGCGCAGGAGTTTACTGTATGCTAGAACATTTGTGATATGGTCAGTTGTGATTGTCCATTACTTATTTTGTTATTGAAAAACTGTAACAAGCTATTATTAATAATAAGACTTATCAAGTTCTATACGGAACTCCTTCCTGAAACCCATCAACCCTATCCTGGTTTTTATGGGTAACCTAGGGGTGCCCGACCCGCTGCAGGACTCTTAGATGTGCTGAAATAAAATGGTTGACTAAATACTAGTGATTAAAAAAAGACTCCCTTCATGAGACCGTTCCTTTGCCAAATGTCAGGTGTTTGGGGGCTCTTGTTATATGGATAGAATGCAAGACTGTGGCTGATTTATACCGAGAATTTGTACAACTACTGGCCTGGCTTCTCTTATGCTGATTATAAAGCTCATTCTTGTAGGTTTATGAGGCAAAGCCATAGTTGTGATCAGATCAGCACCCACCTTAACTGTGCATTAAAACCCAAAGGTCAACTTATAGGGTATTCCAGGTAAATGGAACAGTTCAGTCATTTCCAGAATGGAATAATAGGCCAGCCAAATGTACGTGGGATTCATTTTGTTCAGATATCTATAAACACATTTTATAGCAAGTAGTAAACAGTGTTGATAGTTTTGTGTCGAGCTCAGCAATGGCTTTTATCCTTATTCAGCTCCAGCTCTTTATAAATGTACATTCTCATGCAGGTATTTACTAAACCATATTTATCCTACTAGATCATGGATCAGGCCGTCATGGTGGGAGCTCCTGTTATTGGACTCAATGACTCAGGAGGGGCTCGTATCCAGGAAGGTGTGGAGTCACTGGCTGGCTATGCTGATATATTCCTGGTAAGTCTCTAGCTCAGGGGCTCCCTCATATATACTTGAGCAAGAGGAAACATACAGACCCATGTTCCTTTAATAATTCACTCACTTAATTTCAGTGTGTAGAGACAGTGCTATATACAGGTATGGGATCTGTTATCTGGAAACTCGTTATCCAGAAAGCTCAGAATTACAGAAAGGCTGTCTCCCATAAATTCCATTATAATGAAATACAAGTATAGGACCTATTATCCAGAATGCTCGGTATCTAGGGCTTTCCGGATAACGGGTCTTTCCGTAATTTGGATCTTTACACCTTAAGACTACTAGAAAATCATGTAAACATTAAATAAACCCAATAGGCTCATTCTACTTCCAATAAGGATTAATTATATCTTAGTTGGGATCAAGTACAAACTACTGTTTTATTATTATAAATAAAAAGAAAATCATTTTAAAAAAATTGGATTATTTGATTATAATGGAGTCTATGGGAGACGACCTTTCTGTAATTCGGAACTTTCTGGATAACGTGTTTCCGGATAACGTATCCCATACCTGTAATACAAATCTTAAAAAATGATTTCCTTTTTCTCTGTTATAATAAAACAGTACCTGGTACTTGACCCAAACTAAGATATAATTAATCCTTATTGGAAGCAAACCCAGCCTATTGGGTTTATTTAATATTTAATGTTTACATGATTTTCTAGTAAACTTCAGGTTTGAAGATCCAAATTATGGAAAGATCCATTATCCAAAAAACCCCAGGTCCCAAGCATTCTGAATAACTGGTCCCATACCTGTACTAGGAGAATTGTCCTTGTGAAATGTAACGTATTGTCCTTATAAACGGTAAGATGAGAGAATACCAAAGTGTAGAATTGTTCAGCATCCAGCTCCCCTCAATGTTGCCATCTTGGATAGTATTGGCTCCACTTCTTCCTGCTCACATGGGGAGTCACATTTATCAAAGATCGAATTTCGAGTTCAAGTTCAAAAATAAATTCAAAATTCTCGAAAGAAAACTCAACTGTCAGGAAGGCTGCAAACAACTCCAAATTGATCCCTGGATGTCTCCCATTGACTTAAACAGCAATTCGACAGGCTTTAGGTAGTGAATAGACGAATGTGAGTTCTTAAAGGGCCAGATAATGATCAATCTTAAAAATCCAATTACATTTTTTTCAAAAACTGGAATCGAATTTGCCTTCTATCATTTTGTCTTTTTTTTCTGTTCCAGAGGAACGTGCTGAGCTCAGGGGTTGTGCCTCAGATTTCCCTGATTATGGGGCCGTGTGCTGGGGGTGCAGTCTACTCGCCAGCATTAACAGACTTTACATTTATGGTGAAGGTAAGAGAGACGTATTTGTAAATCAGCTTTTCCCTCTCCCTGGTTGCCAGGAATGGAGCCTGTTCACTTCCCTTTCTAAGTAGGCCCCTTATATTGTCTATGCAAGACAAGGGGGCACATTCACTAAAGGGCGAATTTTCGCCAGCAAATGATCCACCACACTTCACATGAATTCAAATGGTTGGGAAAGAAAAGTTAACACAAAAATCTTTAATAGTTAGGACTTCTATGACTTTCCAGCATACAGGATATGATGTCACTGACATAATATTGAGGAGGATGTAGCTTTATCTTATCATTTCGCCAGGTCTAAGGTAGAGAAGGAAACTCTGGCGAAAGAGGTAACATTCTAAAATTAGTGAATTTGCGGAGTAATGATTGTTCTTCTGAGCAAAAATTGGCTTGGCAATAGGGAGCAATAGGGAAATAGGGCGAAACTGCGCTTGCGACGGTCTCTTTCGCTAGCGAATTGTCCTCTACTCCTGTTAGCAATTCGGCGATGTTATTATATGATGTAACTATTGTTGCAAATAAAAGCCTTTTTATAGAGTTTGCAATCCTTTTTCTTTATTTTGTGCAGTACCATATTAGAGACTTTTCATGGGCAGCCTCCGTAGGACTGGCCCCTCACAGTTAACTTGGAGTGTGCGCCTTCTAGCAAGTTTTAAATGATCTGTGGTATGTCTACAGCCCATCTGGTATGGCAGTGTGCAAGAGGGTTGCCCCTTTTAGAGTATATAGTAGATACTTTAAAGTAGATACCAAAGCTAATACTTTCAGGGTAGGCGGACAAACCTTTTGAGTGTCCCCCTAAAGGGGAATATTTGGGAGTGCTTCAATTAATCCTGCTTGAGAAAAAAATAAAAAAAATAAATGCCAATACCTGTGAATCAAAAATGGGGTGTTACCAGATTTATTGAAGTGTTCATGACACCAGGGACAATGTCTGCCCTTCTTCAACTGATCCCGCTGCCTGTGCTGATATAGGGAAAGAGGCATTGTAGAACTGAAGTTTATCTCTTTGTATGATGTATTTGTGTACTTAGTCCTAACATTCCAAGTTTGATTATACTTCTTGTGGGAGGACGTTGTGCCTGAAAAAAACATGCAGAAAGGCTGCGCCCCAGTGTGTTGCATCCATAGCACTTGCTGTATTCCATTTTCACAACAGTATTAGCCCATGATTATAATTTGAGGCTCAAATTCTATCACCTCTGATGTTTTTCCTATGTTTCTATTAGGACACTTCCTACCTATTCATCACTGGCCCAGATGTAGTGAAGTCCGTTACCAATGAAGATGTAACGCAGGAAGATTTGGGAGGAGCCAAAACCCACACTGCATTGTCAGGTTGGTGTGATGCTTTTAAATCCATGTTGTGGCCATGCGGGAAAAATAGGGCAAAAGAAGTAGGTATTAATTTAAAGGTTAACAGAGAGTGGTATTTTGAGACAATCTGCAATTGGTTTACATTTTTTATCATGCATGGTTTTTTAATTATTTCTCCTGTTTGCAGCATCAGCAATCTAGTTGGCAGGGTCCAAATTACCCTAGCAACCTTGTACTGATTTGAACAAGAGACTGGAATATGAATAGGAGAAGGTCTTAATAGATTAAAAAGAATAATAATTAAAAAGTAACAATACATTTGCAGCCTTAGGGCTCTTACAGACAAGCATTTTTGCCTGCAGTCCCCTGCATTACGCTTTCTTCCTGCGCTCCCCTGCAGCGGAACAGAAGAAAGTGCAACACAGGGGAGTGCAGGTCTGTAAGAGCCCTTACAGAGTATTTGTTTTTTACAAGGTGTCCGTGACACCACATTTGTAAGCTGGGAAGAGTCAGAAGAAGAAGGCAAATAATTCAAAAACTATGAAAAAAATGAAGGGTTGAAAGGTTGCTTAAAATGAGCAATTCCATAACATACTAAAAGTTACATCAAGTTCAACCCCTCCAAATGAAAACCCAGCATCCATACACACACCCCTCCCTACTTTCACATAAATTCTATATACCCATACCTATACTAACTATAGAGTTTAGTATCACAATAGCCTTTGATATTATGTCTGTCCAAAAAATCATCCAAGCCATTCTTAAAGGCATTAACTGAATCAGCCATCACAACATCACCCGGCAGTGCATTCCACAACCTCACTGTCCTGACTGTGAAGAACCCCCTACGTTGCTTCAAATTAGTTAACTTTAATCTAGATCTTATACAACCTTATAAATCTGCTGGGTAATGCAAAAAGGCAATTATTTATCTAGAAATGACCAGTTTTCTTTAAGCCACATCTTACTTTTTCCCAACTGGTACAGGGCAAGAACGACTTATGATGGAATCTGGGCATATGGCAAGTTGACAAACACTATGTACTATGTCCCATACACAATATCAGTTGCATTTACTGATGGAATGTGTTTACATATTGTACAGTTGTGTTCAGAATAATAACAGTGTGTTTAAAAAAAGTGAAAATCCTTATAATAACCTTTATTTCCATACACACAAATGCATTTGCAACACTGCACATTCTATTCCAAATCAAAACATGAAGAAAAATGTATCAAATTTGTGTTATTCCTTTACAGAAAGGAAATATGGGGGTGTTCCAAAAAATAGCAGTGTCTGTATTCTTCTTTACAAACTCATTCACTGTAGAAACTTAAAAACGTTTCAAGATTTTGCTTTCCTTTAAATGACTGAACTAATATTTAGTTGTATAATCAGTGTTTCTGAGAACTGCTGCACATCTGTGTTGTCTGGAGTCCAGCAACTGCGATCCCCTGCATTCCGGTTTCACGCGGTCAGCCGCAGGGGAGCGCAGGAGTAAACGCACGCCATTACTGTCAAGGGGGCTGTACTCACACAGACTCATGTAAGTGCCAAACGCAGGTTGAAACGCAGCATGTTTGCCTTTTTTACCTTCGTTCAGCGCATACATGCGCCTTGTGCGAGTACAGCCCCCTTGACAGTAAGGGGTGCATTTACTCCTGCGGCTGAACGTATGAAACCGGAACGCAGGGGAGCACAGCTCAAAACGTGAGGGCCCTTAACGAGTTGGGTGCACCTCCCCCAATGTCCTTCCACACTTGGAATTAATTGTAGAAATCCAAATTTACAGCACTTCACACTTTCATTAAAACGCCTTTATTCTCATTAGCAGAGCAACAATCACAACAACATTTCGAGCCTGTCACGGCTCTTTATCAAGCTAACATTCAAGTTTATAGTACTTTGATACAGCACCACCTGCTGTTACTTTAGTAATAATACACAATACGATATATCTATTTGTGATACCAAGACTTATCTGTTACAATTTCACTTATGAGTCCCCATTTCACATGTAGCCAATTGTATCCTTGTAAAACTAAAAAAACGAAAGATATTAAAGCCTATTTAAAAACAGATAAATTCCCACCAAAGCATGGTATCTCCACCCTATACAAATTGCTGCAATTACCAACCAAATGGGCATCGGTGAAATATATTAATACCTGGTCTAGAGAACTAAAGAGAAACAGATTGGAAACATGCTCTCCAAACGACTCAAAAGCTCGAGGTGCAGTCGAATCAAAGAACTAAATTACAAGATACTAACAAGTTGGTACTACACACCTTCTAAGCTACAGAGCATTTATAAAAACTCAAAGGGCAAATGTCGGCAATGCAACATAGAAAATGGCACCATGCTCCATATTTTTTGGACATGCAATCTCATAAAACCTTTTTGTTCGCTCGCTAGCCAAATTCTAGGCACTTATATACCTGCGGATCCTGGGTATGGCTGTTATTCCATAGCCCACAACCTACCTCAACCCTCATCCTTGGCTTAGAGGCGAAACTACTGAACGCTGCCAAACTTAATTCCATTGCATTGGAAATCCACACAGATCCCTAGGACTAAAGAGTGGCTCAAAATATAATTCTGAAATCCACAAGTTTGAAGAACTTACTGCCTTCAACCTAGAACAGTTTACCAAATACTCTACTACATGGACAAGGTGGCTACTATTTAAAGATACGGACTCCTATAAAGCAAATCAGTAAAGGAATATAGTTATACTGGTCTCCCACGGCATCTATCTTCTATGTCTGGCTCTGCCTATCTTTCTCGTTCCCCCCTCTCCCCATTACTACATTATAATAATAATTAATTATAAATAATTCTCAATAAAACGTTTAAAAAGAAACCGATAAATTATCTAAAAACAGGAGACAGATCATAATCCATGTTTAACCCATTAGGAGATAAACTATCCAATTTCCAGCTCCTTTTACAATAATTCTTTTACTCGATCACCACCCCTTCTCATCCTTGGGATTCACAATCTGAAATTGTAATTGCACATCATGTCCTGCTTCTACAAAATGCTTAGCTGTGGGCTGATCCAACGTTTTACATTTACCGGTAATCACTGATTTATGTTCCCTAATCCTATCCCTGGCCATACATGATGTCTGCCCCACATAAACCACACGGGCATGTAATTGAGTATACCACAAACATAGTTGTACATGACTATTGGCCAGAGATAGGATCAGGGGTCCCATTCCTGGGATGATAGATCACCTCACCTTTTTTGTGCATTGCAGCAACTATTACAAGCAACCAGTATTACCTTTCCGTGTTGCATGTGTTGCATGTATGTGTTATTGTTGCTGCAATGTGCAAAAATGTGAGGTGAACTATCATCCCATTCCAACACGACCTCTTCAAGTATTTTGATGTATTGAAACTGATCCATGATCCCTGGTGTGAGATAAACAGGCCCAACACCATAGTATGAGAAACATCCCCATATCATGATGCTTGTGCCACCATGTTTCACTGTCTTCACTCTGTACTGTGACTTGAATTCAGTGTTTGGGGGTCGTCTGACAAACTGCAGCCCCTAGACCCAAAAAGAACAATCTTGTTTTCATCAGTCCACAAAATTTGTGCCATTTCTCTTTAGGCCAGTCAATGTGTTCTTTGGCAAACTGTAAGCTCTTCAGCACGTCTTTTTTTTCAACAATGAGACTTTGGTGGGGCTTCTTGCCAATAGCTTGCCTTCACATAGACGTCTTCTAATTGTAACGGTATCACAGGTAACTTTAGTCCTTTCATCCTGGAGCTGATCATTGGCTGAGTCTTTGCCATTTTGGCTATTCTTCTATCCATACGTATAGCAGTTTTCTTCCACTTCTTTCAGTCTATCATTTTCTGCACTTCTTCATATGTTTTCCCCTCTCCAATCATCTTTTTAATCAAAGTACGCTGTCCTGTTTTTTCACAGAATGAATGAGCTCACTAATTGATCTCCACACTGCTATTATTTTGGAACAAGCTATTATTATTATTTTGAACACTGCTATTATTTGGAACAAGCCTCAATTAACGACTCAATGACTGTTGGGTCTGTTGGTTTTCTATTACTCTACTACACCTACTAGTTAATTGTTTGCCATGTAGAAATAGAACTTCTGCCAAAAACAGTGATTGATCAGGTTAGTGATGTCGGAACACAACTGTATATGCATTGCTGTACATTATTACAGTTCAGCACAAATAAATATGACAAAGAATGAATAAACACAGGTGTGTTGAAAAAGAAGTAAGTCCATTGTGAGTTTGACCGAGTGTAGCCCTCCCTAATGATATACCCAGTGTGTTACTTACCAGTGCTTTCTGTTGCAGGTGTAGCTCATCGTGCTTTTGAAAATGACATTGATGCTTTATTAAACCTACGGGAATTCTTTAACTATCTACCACTGAGCAATAAAGACTCAGCGCCAGTCAGAAAGTGTCACGATCCAAGGTAAGTTTATCCTACAGGTAAAACAGAAGAGCATATTATAATACACAGGATCCTGTAAAATACACACTTTTAGAGTTAAAGGAAAATTCAACCCTTTAAGAAAATAACCCCGTACCCCCCCACCCCAGGGAGACCCCCTCCCTCCTCCCCCCAGCCTAACTGCCCCTGGGAAATGCCCCATACCTTATAATTACTAGGGATTATAAAGTTTTATTTTCGGCGCGGAAATGACGCCCATAGATTTGTATGGGGGCACGCGTCAAAGGAAAAAATGACACGCGTCAAAAAAAATTTGGCGTGCGCCAATTTTTTGCCTATCCCTAATAATTACCCCTCAGTGCAGATTTAGGCATTTCCTCGCAGCCATCTTCCAGGTCTTCGGCAAGCTGAGTGGGAGACCGGCATGTTGACGCATGTGCAGTTGGAGCAATTTACCGTTTTCCAACAACTGCGCATGTGCCAAAACTCATGAAAATTGGCGAAGCTTTGAAGAAGACACGAAGACCCGGAAAATGGCTGCCGTGAACTCCAGAATCTGCGCCATGGGGTAAGTATGGGGCATTTTCCAGGGGGGGGGCAGTTAGGCTGGGGGGGAGGAGGGAGGGGGTCTACGTGGGGTGGGGGTTACGGGTTTTTTTCTTTAAGGGTTGAATTCTCCTTTAATGATGTCATCTGTTATTCTGTGTTTCAGGATATGTTAATATTACTCTATTAAATCATTATAGTTGTTGGCATTCACAGCCCCTGACAGTCAACTAAAACGATTAAACCTAGCGACGGATCCCCTGTAAGTAAAGCAACATGGTGGTCACCAGTAACCCCTATTTTCCACCTTTCCAGTGACCGTCTCGTTCCTGGGCTGGATACAGTGGTTCCAATGGAGACCACAAAAGCATACGACATGCTGGATATCATACACTCGGTAAATTATTCTTGCAGGGGCTGCTTCACCTTCCGCAGTCTGGTTTATGGTCATGTGACCTCTCTTTGGTTTTCCCGCAGATTATTGACGAGAGGGAATTCTTTGAAATCATGCCAAACTATGCTAAGAACATTGTCGTGGGATTTGCCAGGATGAATGGAAGAACAGTTGGCATTGTGGGTAACCAGCCTAAGGTGGCCTCAGGTATTGTTGCAGAATTTATGATGTCCTGGTTAAAGGGGTGGTTCACCTTTCAGTTAACTTTTAGTATGTTAGTGAATGGCCAATAGTAAGCAACTTTTCAATTTTTAATTTATTAATTATTTGATTTTCTTCTGACTCTTCCAGCTTTCAAACGGAGGTCACTGACCCCTGTCGAAAAATCAAATGCTCTGTAAGGCTACAAATGTATTGCTATTACTACTTTTTATTACTCATCTTTTTATTCAGGCCTCTCCTATCCATATTCCAGTCACTTATTCAAATCAATGCATGGTTGCTAGGGTAACGTGGACCCTAGCAACCAGAATGCTGAAACTGCAAACTGGAGAGCTGCTGAATAAAAAGCTAAATAACTACAAACAATAAAAAATGAAAACCAATTGCAAATTGTCTTAGAATATCTCTCTCTCTCTACATCATACTAAGGGGCCATGTTTATGAATATTGGAGATAAATATCAGGAGAGATTTCTGGAAATGTTGCCCATAGCAACCAATCAGATCTTTTCTTTTGTTTTCTAACGTATAGGTGGCTGTTTAAATCTAATTGCTAATTGGTTGCCATGGGCAACATCTCCAGATATTTATCTCCAATGTTAGTTGACATCAAAGTTAACTCAAAGGTGAACAACCCCTCTAAGGGGACAGGCATATAGTTTGGATAAGGTGGGGGGTGTTTTGATATTAGTAACTTAGTAAACTTGGACACATTTTGGTCTTTCTTAGGCTGCTTGGACATTAATTCCTCTGTGAAAGGAGCCCGCTTTGTCAGATTCTGTGATGCCTTTAACATACCCATTATCACTTTTGTCGATGTACCAGGATTTCTACCAGGTAATGTTGTGACTTTTATATTTAGTATTTGAACCAGGGAAGCCAAGGAACATGCAGCTGAACAAGGCTGGAAGTCTAGAGCACAGATGCTGATAGCTTAGTCATATCACGTCTAGACTACTGTAACTCTCGATTAATTGACCTCCCCCTCCAGAGACTGTCACCTCTCCAGTCCATAATGAACACTGCCGCGAGGCTCATACACCTCAGCAACCGCTCCTCCTCTGCCTTGTCACTCTGCCAACCCCTACACTGGCTTCCACTACCTTTCAGAATAAAATTCAAATTAATGACCCTGACATTCAAAGCACTTCATAACTCTGCATCTCTGAACTCATCTCTATATACTCACCCAAACGCTTACTATGCTCCTCTACTGACCTGCTACTCAACTCTTCTCTCATTACCTCCTCACATGCTCACATTCAAGACTTTGCAAGGGCTGCACCCCTCCTCTGGAATTCTTTCCTACGGTCTGTCCGACTTTCTCCCAACCTTTCTGCTTTCAAAAGATCTCTTAAAGGAAAACTATACCCCCAAAATGAATACTTGAGCAACAGAAAGTTTATGTCAAATTAAGTGACATATTAAAGAATCTTGTCATACCGATATATATATTTAAGTAAATATTGCCCTTTTACATCTCTTGCCTTAAACCACCATTTCGTGATGGTCTGTGTGCTGCCTCAGAGATCACCTGACCAGAAATACTACAGCTCTAACTATAACAGGAAGAAGCGTGGAAGCAAAAGACACAACTCTGTCTGTTAATTGGCTCATGTGACCTAACATGTATGGTTTGTTGGTATGTTTGTGAGTACAGTGAATCCTACGATCCCAGGGGGCGGCCCTTTATTTTTTAAAATGGCAATTTTCTGTTTAGGATTAGCCAATGGCACATACTACTAAAAAAATGTATATTATTATGAAAATGGTTTATTTACATGAAGCAGGGTTTTACATATGACCTGTTTTATGCAATATCTTTTTATAGAAACCTACGTTGTTTGAGGATATAGTTTTCCTTTAAACACACTTATTTAGAGATGCCTACCCTCCCTCTGCTTAACTACCAGATGCAAAACCACATACAGTACTACATCTCTCACCCACTTAATTCTGATCTTGCCCACTCCCACACCTTGTGTCTTATTCCCTTTCCCTTTAGATTGTAAGCTCTTTTGCACAGGGCATTCCTTACTTTTTGTACCTGTATTGGTTGTGATGTATGTAACTCCATATGTTCTATGTATGTAATTCATGTGATTTAGTTGTATAAACACATTTACTTTACAGCGCTGCAAAATATGTTAGCTCTATATAAATACATGTTAATAATAAATAATAATAATAGTAGTTTAACAAGATTGGAAGTTCTCACCCTAAAAAGCTCATCTGTTATTCCCACTCCCTTAGGTACAGCCCAGGAGTATGGAGGGATTATCAGACATGGGGCAAAACTGCTGTTTGCCTTTGCAGAGGCCACAGTCCCAAAGATCACAGTGATCACCAGAAAGGTAAGAAGAAGCAAAGTGAGAAGAGAGAAAAGACATAAGAATGGGTGACCTTGCTGGGACCTCACACGTGGGAATCTGTGGCTGTGGATAGGTGGACAAGGATATGAAGTTGGGACTGAGCTATTTTGCAGATTTAGCAAATATATAAATGATACACTTGTATTCTGCCTAAGGAATATTGATACAATCCACCCCCTATACAGCTTAGATACACATCCATGCCCCTATACATATAACCAGCTGCTAACTGGCCTCACCAACTCCCACCTCTTGCCAATTTAGTCCACCAATAAAATAGGAAAGAAAAGAGGGAGTAAAAACATTCTCCCTAAATCTCACCCCAACTGGCCTTGGCCCACTGCTCTGGGCCCTCCCGGGAAAGCCAATCTCACGTTAAGTAAATATAAAACACTGTATTGTACAAATGACTTTAAAGGAGAACTAAACCCTAAATATGAATATGGCTAAAAATGCCATATTTTATATAGTGAACTTATTGCACCAGCCTAAAGTTTCAGCTTGTCAATAGCAGCAATGATCCAGGACTTCAAACTTGTCACAGGGGGTCACCATCTTGGAAAGTGTCTGTGACACTCACATGCTCAGTGGGCTCTGAGCAGCTGTTGAGAAGCTGAGCTTAGGGCTCGTCACTAATTATGAGGTGAGGTTTGTTTGTAATATATGCAAATATTTAGAATAGGCTGGCACAAACCGGACCACACTCCGTGCATATGTAATATGCAATCTAGGATGGACTAACCAAATCTGGATGTGTTTTGGATTGGCCATAATTGCCTACCTTGAATTGGCTGTTTGGGAAATGCTGTTGATTGGTTTATTTCATTTAAATATGACTGTTTATACATATGTGGATTAGCCTATGACTAAGTGCCCACAAGGCTCAAAATGCATAAGGTGTTTTTTTTTTTTTTTTTTTTTTAGTTTTTTGCCTAAAATAAATACTTTTTTAAGTGCATCTATGCATAGAGTGTGGTCCGGTTTGTGCCAGCCTATTCTTAATATTTGCATGTCATATGCCTCCCCGAGCTGAAGGTCTGGAGCTTGAGCACCTGGACCCCCCCATAGATTTGGTAAATTAACCCTCTCTCTTACCATGCTCTGCATTGAGTCGTTTTCAGAATATGATCTATTGTCTGCAATATAAGCTGATGTTTATTAAATTCTGATGCTAGTTGCACTGGTTTCTGTGCTGCCATGTAATAATTATCTGTATTAATTACTAATTAGCCTTATATAGTGACATTTCTATTCTATGTGTACTGTATATTGTGAGTGGGTCCCTGAGCTCAGTAAGTGACAGCAGCACAGAGCATGTGCAGTGAATCAGCAGAAAAGAAGATGGGGAGCTACTGGGGCATCTTTGGAGACACTGATCTTTACTGCTAAAGGGCTGTGGTTGCCTTGGGCTGGTACAGAAGCCAAAAACAAAATGTTCAACATTTCTAGCTACTTCTTTAGTTAGTCTTTACTTCTAAAAATATCCAGAAAATGGGAAAAAATACTTCTCCAGAGAAACTGGTGAACAGCTGCTGGTCTGAGCAGAGCCTCCAGTTTGTTTAATATGTATTGTATATAATGTGTATTGCTCACTCTCCACTATTTGTTTGCTCTAGGCTTATGGAGGGGCCTATGATGTGATGAGCTCTAAGCACCTGAGAGGTGATGTGAACTATGCATGGCCAACAGCTGAAGTTGCTGTTATGGGAGCTAAGGTAACATACAAATTTTGACAAATGTAGTATCACATGGCTCCTTGAAACTTGAGCATCAGAAATAATGTACCCCCAATTTAATATATATATATTCAATTTTATCTCTCTCTCTCTCTCTCTCTGGCCAGTCCTACACTCAATTTTCATCTGATTCATTAAGAATTCAATTGCTTCATTATACATTTTACAAAGGGACTAAGTTTTACCTGCAACTTAACTTGCTGCTTTCAAAGTAAAACTCCCAAACTTGGCTGCCCTTTTATTAGACACCAGTGGGATCACCTGACTATAGCTGGGAATATATATATTCAAAAGGGAATACCAGCACTGCCGTCAAGTGAAATTCAAGGGTGTCTGGGTGAAGTAACCAAAAACAAAAATGTAACATGAAAAAAAAAATGTCCACACTCGCAGGATGGATGAATTTCTCCAGTTTTGCTTTGCCGCAAAATTCGTGAAACGGCAAAAATAAAAAATTGCGAAACTCGAAATTTAAGCCGCGTCTGAAAAGTCGATCACATCCATTTTGAAACTGGCGGTAAAGTCTTCTGAATACTTTTGACGCGCATCGATTTCGACGCGTGTCCAAACATTTTTTACGCAGAATTTTTGCGGGAGATTCGCAAATTTATTTGCTTGCTGCGAAATGCGGAAATTCACCGTGAATTTGTGACAGGGGAATTTGTACACCTTATAGGGACCGGAACGTCACGTTGGCTGTTTATGCTTTTCTTTAATACGCTTTTTTGATTTTTCAAGAATACCCTGTAGTTGCTGGTTTCTTTAAGACCCTTGGTGCTGATTTTTCTTGATTGGATTATACACTAATTACATCCGTGCACAGGGGCAGCCACAGCATGGCTTATCTGATATGAGGTGCTGTCTGTTACGAAAATTTATATATATATATATATATATATATATATATATATATATATATATATATATATATATATATATATATTGATTGGTTTAATTATTTGCCTTTCTATTCCGAATCTACCTAGTCAGGAATTGAAATGGGTGGTTTGCCTTTAAGTTAACTCTTAGTATGTAATAGAATGGCTAATTCTAAGCAACTTTTCAATTCGCCTTCATTTTTTCTTTTGTATAGTTTTTTAATTATTTGACTTTTTCTTCTGATTATTTCCAGCTTTCAAACGAGGGGCACTGATTGTTATTGCTACTTATTATTTCTCCTCTTTCTATTCAGGCCTCTCCTATTCATATTCCAGTCTCTTATTCAAATCAATGCATGGTTGCTATGGTAATTTGGACCCGAGCAACCGTATGGCTGAAATTGCAAACTGGAATAAATGACTCAAAAATCATGAATACAAACCAATTGTAAATTGTCTCAGCTTATCATTCTGTACGTCATTCTAAAAGTTATGCTTTAAACTTCTGGTTTCCAGAGACCAAAACCATAGAAACCAGAAGAGTAAACTGAATTTTATTAGTGCCTTTATATGAAGACCATTTCCTCTCGATCATTCAGTCTCAGATTCAAAACAAAAGGTACAAGTCCCACCTGCTGTTGTGTAGGTGAAGTGATGCACAAAGGAGGTGCTTGTGGCAGTAACACTGTGGCGTCTATAGATGAGTCCTCTGCAGGAAACTAATGGGATTCTTTGTGTTATTCCTTGGTGCCAGGGGGCTGTTCAGATCATATTCCGTGGGAAGCAGAATCAAGCAGAAGCAGAGGAAGAATATGTTGAGAAATTTGCCAACCCTTTTCCTGCAGCAGTGAGAGGTAAGTGGCAATAATAACAAACAGGCACATTTAAAGGAGAATTCAACCCGTAATAAAGAACCCCCCCCCCCGGCAAATACCCCTAATTTTTTACTCACCCCTCACCGTGCAGATTCTGGCCTCGGAGTTCACGGCAGCCATCTTCTTTCTTCTGTCTTTTTTGGAAGTTTCAGCCCATGCGCAGTTGGAGTAAGTTTCCGGTCCCAAACAACTGCACATGCGCCGAAAGTGACGAAAATTTTCAGAACTTTCGGCGCATGTTCGGGACTGGAAATTTACTCCAATTGCACATGCGCCGAAAATGCCGTCAAGACACGAAGATTACCGGAGAAGAAGATGGCTGCCGTAAACTCAGAGGCCAGAATCTGCACGGTGAGGGGTGAGTAAAAAATTAGGGGCATTTGCCCAGGGGGGGGGGTGTCTACCCAGGGTAGTGGGGAGTTTTTTTTTTTTTTTATTACAGGTTGAATTCTCCTTTAAAGGGGAAGGAAACCTAGTCGGCGCAAACCCCCCACCCTCCCTCCTCCCCCCTGGCCTACCCGTCCCGCTGGGCAAATGCCCCTAACTTGTTACTTACCCTTCTGTGCAGGTCCAGTCCAAGGAGTTCACAGACGACATCTTCTTCCACGCGATCTTCTTCCTGGCGTTTTGGCGCATGCGCAGTAGGATCATTTCGCCGGTACAGATCTACTGCGCATGCGCCAAAAGTCACGCGCATGCGCAGTAGATCGTACCGGCGAAATGATCCTACTGCGCATGCGCCGTTCAAAGCAGGAAGAAGATCGCGTGGAAGAAGATGTCGTCTGTGAACTCCCTGGACTGGACCTGCGCAGAAGGGTAAGTAACAAGTTAGGGGCATTTGCCCAGCGGGACGGGTAGGCCAGGAGGGAGGGTGGGCAACAAACGGGAGGGGGGTGGGGGGTTTGCGCCGACTAGGTTTCCTTCCCCTTTAAGGGCAGCGACACAGTCAGATTCAAGGAGATTAGTTGCCCGGCAGCAAATCTCCTCTTCAGGGCGACTAATCTCCCAGAACTGCCTTCCGGCCGGCTAGAATGTGAATCGCCGGTGGGATGGCACTCGGATCGCTTTGTTTTCCGAAGTCGCCCGAAGTTGACTCACGAGGAAACAGAAGAACGAAGCGATCCGAGTGCCATCCCACCGGCGATTTACATTCTAGCCGGCCGGAAGGCAGTTCTGGGAGATTAGTCGCCCTGAAGAGATTTGCTGCTGGGCGACTAATCTCCTCGAATCTGACTGTGTCTCTGCCCTTAGAGGAGGAATCGTGTGTGGGGGGGAATAAGGAAATACAACCCTTAATCTGTTAAATAAGGACACAATCTGTCCCTTTCATTGTATTCTGTCCTGTGGACCAATGATACAAGTTGTCACATAGTTTTGGGTACCTATTATCTTAACTTTATGGGGTCTACAGAGCCCCTGGGCACCTCCCGGTGGGCAGCATTGATCACAAAAAAATAGATTGATATAGAAGCATGGGATCCGTTATCCAGAAAGCTCCAAATTATAGGAAGGCCATCTCCTATAGACTCCATTTTTAACGGATTTCCGTTTTCTCTATAATATTAAACAGCACCTTGATGTTGATCCTATCTATGATACACTTAATCCTTATTGGAGGCAAAATAATAAAAAAAAAAAACAGTGGGTTTATTTAATATTCTGGAAGACTTAAGGTATGATGATCCAAAGTATGGAAAGATTGCTTATCCGGAAAACACCAGGTCCCAAGCATTCTGGATAATAGGTCCCATGCCTGTACTTTATTGTATTTCGGTGACACGAAAACGTTTTTTTTTTTTTTCAAAATGCACCAGTCAATAGTGCTGCTCCAGCAGAATTCTGCACTGAAAACCGTTTTTTCAAAAGAGAAAACAGATTTAATTTTAAAATCTGACATGGGGCTAGACATAGTCAGTTTCCCAGCTGCCCCCGTCATGTGACTTGTGCTCTGATAAAGTTCAGTCACTCTTTACAATCTCTGGTGGGGTAGAAAGGAGGAAGCATGTTACTATACACTGATAGCAAGTGCTTTTCTCTTCCCCTCTTATTGAATTAGGCATATTAGGGTACAATGGAATGTGTACAGAGACATTTATTCTCTGAATATTTGTCATTTGGTTTTTTTACTTTCCCTATATAAACGGTTACATTGCACTTTTGTGATCATAAAGTGTTTTGCTATAGAGATATCTGCAGAGACAAGCAAAAAGGGGTGTGGGTGTTTATACACATAAAATGCAAATAAGCACACAGGAAACGAGGGAATAGCATTTTTTATGGAAACAAGTTAAAGTTTTGTACTTTTCATACTGTTTTCTTTTTCCCTGACAAATAAGAGCATTTCAGTGCCACTTCCTTCCGTGTAAAGATGCATAGACCAGATATAGTAAGACTATGACCTCTATGGGAGAAAGAGCCGTCAGTTTATCAATGATTCTGTCCAACCCAAGACCCGCAGGCTCAATCTGACCCTCCATTATAACTTAGAAAAAAAGAAAAGCCCACTGCCTAGCACTGAGATGTTCTAAACAAACTTTGGTGACATGGCACCCAGGAGAGGGAGTATTGGCAAAAGGCTGCTGATGTGTGCAACTCCCGTGTCTGATAATTAGGGATGCGATGAATCTGGGATTCGGCCAAGATTCTGCCTTTTTCAGCAGAATTCAGACGAATCCTTCTGCCCGGCCGAAACCGAATCCTAATTTACAAATGCAAATTAGGGGTGGGAGGGAAATCACCTGACTTTTTTTTTTCAAGAAACAAAGAAGTAAAAAATGTTTTCCCCTTCCCACCCCTAATTTGCATATGCAAATTTGGATTCGGTATTCGGCCGAATCTTTTGCGAATCTAAAATAGTGGATTTGGTGCATCCCTAATGATAATGCAAGTGGCTGCCTATGGGTTTAGGCATGAACTGTAGTGTCTTTTGTTTGTAGCAGTCAGTCAGTTTGTTTTAAAGGAACAGTTCAGTATAAAAATAAAAACTTGGTAAATAGATAGGCTATGCAAAATAAAAAAATGTTTCTAATATAGTTAGTTAGCCAAAAATGTAATGTATAAAGGCTGGAGTGACCTCAGTCAGTCAGGATTGGAAACATCATCTCTAGAACCAACACACTGAGCACCAGAGCCCCTCAAGGCTGTGTGTTTAGTCTTCTACTGTTAACTCTGCTGACACATGACTGTGCACTGCACAAATCACATCATAAAGTTCGCTGATGACACAACTGTGGTGGGTCTCATCAGCAATAATGACGAGTCACCATACAGAGAGGAGGTGCAGCGGTTAACAGACTGGTGCAGAGCCAACAACCTGTCTCTCAATGTAGACAAAACAAAGGAGATGGTTGTTTAACAGGCAGTAACCAGAGACTTGAGAGGGAGGGCACATGATCATAACTGTTGCTTTTGAATCTGAGCTGAATGCTGAGGATCAATTGCAAACTCACTGAACAGTTATGTCCCACGTGGCCCCCCTTATAGTCACTGACTAACTCAGAGTTAGAGAGCTGATAAGCAGGAAGTAGTGTTCTGTTTTAGCTAGCTGTATTAGAAATATTTTTTATTTTGCACAGCCTGTTTACCCAGTTTTTATTTTTACAGTGAACTGTTCCTTTAACTGTACTTAGCTTTACGCTGATCAGCAACGTGTTTAGCTGGTACAAATTTAATATCCTTTCCTTACAGGGTTTGTTGACGATATTATTCAGCCGTCTACAACACGTTTGCGCATCTGTCGTGATCTGGAGGTGCTTGCAAGCAAGAAACAAGTGAATCCTTGGAAGAAACATGCAAACATTCCTTTATGAGCCAGTCATACACATGTTCTCTCAACCAGGGCTGCACAGTGGAAATGACCTAAAACAAGCGTTTCCTAATCATAAGCAGAAATGATTTATTTTGACTGGCCTGGAACCTGAGAGGATGGACGTTCTGACCACACGTTATTGATTCCTGTCTAGGAACTTACATCAGTCTTCATTGTTTGGCTTGTGTCAAACTGCCGTCCATTCCACTGGTTGTAAAGAAATGGAAATCATTTACACACTGCCCAAGTCATTTTGTAGCGACTTTGTACATATAACAACCTAGACAAGATTGTATGCTTGTGATCTTTATATAGATCTACTAAACAATGTACTTTAATAAACAAAATAACTTATCACAAAACAATACTTGTACGAGTTTCACTGTCTAAATCTTGGCTAGTGACTGCATTTGTGATTTACTATTTGAAACAATATATTCTGTACAGGTTAACATTCCCTAAATGTTTTATGGAAGTTGGAGAAATCAAATGGTTGTGGCTACTAGAAGGTAAACGTGTTACAATTTCACCCATCGAAAGGTGGTTTAAATGTACCTAATGGATTTATGGAGGGTTTAGATATACTAATCCAGAAATTTAATCTTGGCATCCTTCTTTTGGTCATATTTTGTCGATTCTTCATAAGAAATGGTGTGATATTCCCAACTATAGGATTTAAACCTCAACCAGTGCTCGGGTCCTTACTTATTTCTCTGATACTAAAGATCACAAGAGCCCGTGGATTTGTGGTTTTTAGGCTTATATAGCTCTTTTCAAGTCTAGGACTTAAGGTGGCCATACACGGGCCGATAAAAGCTGCCGACAGACCGTGTCGGCAGCTTATTGGCCCGTGTATGGGGGCCCCCGACGGGCTTCCCCGATCGAGATCTGGCCGAAAGTCGGCCAGATTTCGATCGGATGGGATTAAAAATCCCGTCGGATCGCGGCCGCATCTGTTCGTTGATGCGGTCCCGCGATCCGACCGCCCGTTTGGTGAACGCTAGGATCCGATCGTTGGGCCCTAGGGCCCACGATCGGATCAGCCCGATATTGCCCACCTCAAGGTGGGCATATCGGAGGGAGATCCGCTCGTTTGGCGACATCGCCAAACGAGCGGATCTATCCGTGTATGGCCACCTTTAGATTAACAATGGAGACCACAGTCCCGGGTACTCTGCCATCTTTGCCTTTGTGGTGTCCTTGGGATAGAAAAAAAACTTAGGTAGTAGATTTGGGACAACTCCACCTCCTCTTCTTTTCCATTTCTGACTTAATTCCTGAACCTGAGAATTGTGTGTTTTTTAATATTTATTCTAATTATTGCGATCTCTGTTTAATTAATTACCTTAACTATAATTTATTGCAAAGCACTATTAAGCACTTTAAACCTTATGAATTAATTGTCAAGTTTTGAATTAATTTATGGTGATTACCAGTCATTATTAACTGTTTATAGCACTTTAAGGGGCCGATTCACTAACTTCGAGTGAAGGATTCGAAGTAAAAAAACTTCGAATTTAGTGTAGTTTTTTGTGCTCCTCGACTATCGAATTGGCGTAAATTGGCCTGAGTAGAATGATTCGAATAGATCGAGCGCAAAAACGCTGCGACTATTCGCCATTCGATAGTCGAAGTACTGGATCGAGCGCAAAAACGCTGCGACTATTCGCCCATTCGATAGTCGAAGTACTGTCTCTTTTAAAAATACTTTGACTGCCTACTTCGCCACCTAAAACCTACCGAATTGCTTTAAAAGCCTATGGGAAAGTCCCATAGGCTTGTTTTCCAAGTTTTTGATCGAATAAAAAGGCATTCGATCGAATGAAAATCCTTCGAGCGAATATTCGATCGAGCGCCTATTCGCCTGGCGAATATTCGCCAATTCGACAGCGCGTAAATTTGCCCGAATTGCCTATTCGATTCTATTCCCCAGTCGAATTTCGAGGGATTTAACCCCTCGAAATTAGACCCTTGATGAATTTGCCCCTAAAAGTATTGTAAATTAAATTGACTGGAGTGGGTTTATTAGTAACTTGTAGATTAACATACCTTGTTGCATAAGGATACAAATTAGTGTGAAATATAATTGATTGTAGCTAAGATCATATCAAATTTTTTTTAAAAAAAACCTTTATATACAATTGAATGAACTATATTACATTTGTAAATATATTTAATTATATCAATTTTTAAATCAATTGGTATTTTAATCGGTTAAATTATAGCACATGCACTTTTTCCTTAAATTATTCTTCTATCACCAAGTAATCAGTAACTTTGCACGCAACAGAGGTTATATTTATTAGATAGTTGGAATTTAACTTGAGACTGCTGAGCGAGTTTGAAGCAAGTGGGGTACTTTTTTCTTTCTTCTTATTAATTCCCAACTACTTCAAAAGCAATCACATTTTCAGAGATTCCATGTATGTTTGGAGATTTATTTTTCAAAACCATGGCATGGATCGTCGTATTACACCTCTTACTCCAGTTAAAAATGTAAAGGATTTTGTTTATCCATTCCCTTCCTCTTTACTTTGGTTTAGGAACAATATTCCAACTTTGCTAAAAGATATATTGGATCTAGATAAAGGAGAGATTCTTTCTTGGGAAGTGTTACAGAATAAATGTAACCTTTATGATAGTGAGAGAGTTTTATATTTTCAAATTAAAGAGAGTTTTATATTTTCAAATTAAAGAACATGTACGGTTATATTTTAATGCTAGTTTTTTTTAATATATTAATGCTAGCTCATTAGCTCTTGCGAGTAACGACTTGACTCAATTGATTAATAAGCTTATAAAACTTGCTTTTTATATCTAGTGATTTTCTAAATTTTATTTTACAGCTTTCTGCTAGTTGCTGGTCAAAGCTACTGGATTATTCTGTTACATCAGTTCAACTTCTTAAAGGGATACTGTCATGTTTTTTTCCAAAACACATCAGTTAAAAGTGCTGCTCCAGCAGAATTCTGCACTAAAATCCATTTCTCAAAAGAGCAAACAGATTTTTTTATATTCAATTTTGAAATCTGACATGGGGCTAGACATATTGTCAGTTTCCCAGCTGCCCCCAGTCATGTGACTTGTGCGCTGATAAACTTTAGTCACTCTTTACTGCTGTACTGCAAGTTGGAGTGATATCACCCCCTCCCCTCCCCCAGCAGCCTAACAACAGAACAATGGGAAGGTAACCACATATTGGCTCCCTTACACAAGATAACAGCTACCTGGTAGATCGAAGAACAGCACTCAATAGTAAAATCCAGATCCCACTGAGACACATTCAGTTACATTAAAGGGCATGTAAAGTCTAAAATAGAATAAGGCTAGAAATGCTGTATTTAGTATACTAAATATAAACATGAACTTACTGCACCACAAGCCTAATCAAACAAATAATTTATGCTTTCAAAGTTGGCTACAGGGGGTCACCAACTTGTAACTTTGTTAAACATCTTTGCAAGACTAAGACTGTGCACATGCTCAGTGTGGTCTGGGCTGCTTAGGGATTGTCATAACAAAGCTGCTTGAGTTCTGTATGTCTGGGAAGTAAGGTGGGGGCTCCCCCTGCTGTTCATAAGTATGATTGTTTCACTGCTCAGCAGTTAGGGACCATCTGACAATTCCTATCCACAGCAGTAAATGAAGGGAGAATTTCATTGCGTACAGTCAGGTTTCTTATAAAAATGGTACACATTTTTTAATTAAAGTATATTGTTGATAGGTTTCTTTTTCATTAAAGAAAGTAAAAATGGGATTTTATTTTTTTGCCTTTACATGCCCTTTAAGTATGAGAAATAACAGCCTGCCCCAGAAAGTAGTTCCATCCTAAAGTGCAGGCACAAGTCACATGACTGGGACAGCTGGGAAACTGACAATATGTCTAGCCCCATGTCAGATTTCAAAATTGAATATTAAAAAAAAAAATCTGTTTGCTCGTTTGAGAATTGGATTTCAGTGCAAAATTCTGCTGGAGTAGCAGTATTAACTGTGTTTTGAAGAGTTACAATATTAGATTGGGGGCTGAGAACTGGAGACTGCAACATTTTAAGTTAATACATAAGTATTATGGTTCCTGTTACAAAAAAGTTGATAATCTTAATAGCTCGTTTCTACGATGTACTGTATTAACTGTATATGGCATAATGACAATAAAATCCACTTGACTTATTGCCCAAAATGTGAGGCTGAGAATATTGATATGTTTGATTACTTCTGGCCATGTCCTTTAATCTCTGTTATGGGAGAAATTCGAAAGGTTTCTCACAAATCAAACTATATCCAATGTTTGCTTTGTTTTGGAGATAGCTTTTTTGACAACTCAACCTTGAAATTAGAAAGAGATTTTGAATTTATTACACCTTTTCATGAATGCTACGAGGAAACTTATATCTCTTTATTGGTCCAGATATCTAGATTTATTTGATAAACCCAAAAAGGAATTGTTGACTAAACTGGGATTCATAAGGTCATCTGAGCAGGGAGATTGAGGTTCAAAATATTTCATGGAAATTGTCTATTTCCCATTTTATGTTCTAATTGCTTTTATTTCATGTATTTTTCTTTGCTCTTATGTAATTTTTTTATTATTTTTTTCATGAAGATCATTACGTGTTATTATACATGTATACTTCTACATTCAATATTTTGGAATTTTGTATATGTACTGCTCCATTATTGTCTGGTTTATGAGAATAATAAACATATAACATATATATAAGATATGGTTAAATATAAAAAATATAAGGTAAGTGGGTGGTCACATTCATATAACTATGGTTGCCCAGGGTATTATGGGAAGTTAAAGGGGTTGTTAACCTTTAAGTAAACTTTAAGTATGATGTAGAGAATGATATTCTGAAACAATCTGCCATTGGTTTTCATTTTTTATTATTTGTGTTTTTTGTTATTTCGTTTTTTTTTATTCAGCAGCTCTACAGTTTGCAAATTCAGCAATCTGGTTGCTAGGGTCCAATTTCCCCTAGAACCCATGCATAAATTTGAATAAAATAGGATAGGGTTTGAATAGAAAGATGAGTAATACATAGAAGCAATAACAATAAATGTGTAGCCTTACAGAGTATTTGTTTTTAGAAGGGGTTGGTGACCCCCCCCCATTGGAAAGTTGGAACGAAGCGAAAGAGCAAGGCAGAGAACTCAAAAATGATCATGTAAAAATAATGAAGACCAATTGCAAAGTTGTTAGGAATTGGGGACCTTTTTACCCATAAAGTGGATCACCGTACCAGAGGCCACCCCTTCAGACTAGAAGAAAAGAACTTTCATTTGAAGCAACGTAGGGGGTTCTTCACAGTCAGGACAGTGAGGTTGTGGAATGCACTGCCGGGTGATGTTGTGATGCTGATTCAGTTAATGACTATAAGAATGGCTTGGATGATTTCCTGGACAGACATAAAATCAAAGGCTATTGTGATACTAAGCTCTATAGTTAGTATAGATATGGGTATATAGAATTTATGTGAAAGTATGGAGGGGTGTGTATGGATGTTGTGTTTTCGTTTGGAGGGGTTGGACTTGATGGACTGTCTTTTTTCAACCCAATTTTAACAATGTACCGTAACTATGGATTTGACTTGGGGCGTTTCAGAATACTATCGCTGCACCATAATTTTAAAAGAAATGTGTAGCTATACATATTGCATTAAAAACATTTCAACATAGCCTCTTGACAGTGACATTATTATTATTATTGAGAACCACCTGTCCAGTAGCCTCATCTCATTTAGTAGGACAATCATGACTCGTTTCCATCAAGGCATCACAGTAACAGATGAGGAAAACAAATGAATCTGCTGTGTTCTCCACAATGTCCTCCTCCTCTAGAGGACAAACCAAGTAGAAAGTAGAAGGATCCTGCCTCCTGTGGTGAGAAGTGTATGAAAAGAATCCTTTTTAAACTTATAGCACATGTTGCATTTGGATCAAACACTACAACTTAATAGTGGGTCTCTTTGCAAAATGCGGTGCTTCCTTTTCAAGTATATGGGAAATAATTTATTTTTATTATTAGCTATAGTATGCCAATTATATCTCATAGCATGCTGGATTAAATTAAAATGATACTGTTGTATATTGAGGTCTATGGAGCCTCTGGGCAGACTTAAGATGGCACCATCCAGCCCATAGGCATCCAGTTGGAAAGCCCAGTTCTAAGGCAACCAAAACAGTTTTAAAGAGATCAACTGGAACCATTTTATCTTTGGCTATGGCCACACTGGGCTGATTCTCGTCCTGTGGGTATACGCTTTATCCGCAGCCTGAGAATCAGCCCAGTACAGCTGAAAGCCTTACAGCCAAAACACCATAGACTACAGTACTAATTAGTACTAAGTAGTAATTGGTCTCTGCAGTGCATGCCTACACAAAAACAAATGCTACAGAGCTGCCTCAAACACAGGGGCTTTATAGGCATTTGCTTCTTAACAAATAAAGCGATAATGAGCAGTTTGTCTTGTCTTTAACTTACCATCATTATAATTAAAGGGGAACTATGGAAAATTGAATATTAGCTTCAGCATGCTGAAATGAGAAGTTTTCTAAATACAATCAATTAAAAATTCTGTACCGTTTATGTTCACTATTCCTCTCTCAGCATCTGTTTCTCTTCATTCTGTTTTCATACAGGAATTGGGTGTCAGATATTCATTGACAGTTAGATCCAATATATCTTATAGGGGGACTTGCCTAGAAGATGTATTAGAGCTCACTCTCCAGACCCCATTTCTCTCTACATGCAGGATTTGTGCAAAAGGCAGCTCTAATACATCTGCTAGGACAGGAGCTCCCCCTATGATACATTGGATCATTCATCCGACACCCAACTGCTGCATGAAGACAAAATGAAGAGAAACAGATGCTGAGAGAGGGACAGTGAATATAAACTTGATTATTTCAGAAATGGTACAGAATATTTAATTGATTGTATTTAGCAAGCTCCTTATTTCAGTATGAGGAAGCTTATATTACATTTTAATTTTTGTGATAGTTCCCCTTTAAAGGTTAAAGCAGCAGCAACAAACATACACATTTTCATTTTATAGATTTGTTTGTTCTTCATGGTTTGTATACCAGCTTTTATAATCCGATTATGTCATTTCAACCTCAGATGCCTGCTGTTTTAGAGAAAAACAAAATAAACATATACATTTCAGTAGCTTTAAACCAAGATAATAAAAAAAAAAAACATTGTTAAAATCACTTATTTAACACGTGATTTTAAGTTTTATTACAATAATACAGAACAGGGCAGTTAAACAGGGATTTATTGTGCTGGAAAAAGAAAAAAAAACTTTTCCCTTAAACGAGTCAAAGTCAGTTAACACTGAAAATGCCATTACTATCAACATTGACATGAGGGGAAAAAATTGACCCATTCAAGCACTTTTTTTTTCTATAGGTAACAGTAAAACAGTTTAAAATTGGTTTATTTTTACAAAAATATTACTGTTGAATATTACTGCATGGAGAGTAGACTCTGTTAAGTCCCACTATTATAAGATTCCTTTATTCATTTTTAAAATATGCACGGCTGTGTTGAACTTTAGAATATAAAAAAGTGACAAAACAAACAAACAAAAGAAAAAACAGTCTGAAAAGAAATGAACTTTGTGAACTGTAAGTGATGAATGAGTGAGATTCTGCTGCCCGTCATTAATTTGCTGGTATTGGTGTAAAAACGGACAGTACCAATGGGAGGAAAAAAACTACGTATCCTTTTTCTGTACAGCAATTCATTGCAGTTACAATTCTGTAGTGGAGACGGTATGTGGATTTAAAATACAAAACCATCTGTCAAAAATTAAATACAAAGATTTATGTATAAGGGTGATATCTGTGTCTTGGTCTCTGCTGTCTCTGTAATGGGATCAAGTTCCAATAAGGTTTTTTTTTTTTTTTTGAGACAGGTGACACAAAATGGCTTCCGTTCATTTGCATTGTCTTTTAATATTTTATTCCAGTGCATTTCCAAAGTCTGTTCTTGTTCTTTTCCATAAAGTGGGGCCAAAGGCAGCATCCTCCATGCCTGTTATTTAACACGAGTTTAATGTAAAATTAAAAAAAAAGAAAAACTTTGGATCGGGGGGGAAAAAAAAAAAAAAGAAAAAATGTGAAATGTTTACTTTTACAGTAGAAATGAAGAGATAAAAGGTGTCACAATGACAACTTGTCCAGAAAACAGGCTTCGTTTTTTCCAGGGGTTTTTCTTTTTTTAGTTATTATCATTTTGCTTCCTTTCAAGGCAGTCGTAGAAATGCAAACTGATATTTGCAGCTTAGATCTACCAATACTAATCCAAAAAGATGGCATTATTGAATTCCTTCAAGACACAGGACAGTTCCCAGGCCAAAATCCGTCATTACCGAAAGCATTTGGTTTGAACAAAAAGAAAAAAAAAAAAAAAGTTCCTCGCAGAAGCTCACAGTATACAGGCCTTTTGACAAGAGTTCCATGGTAGGTACCAAAACTCAGAACATTGGCATCCCAAATCCCTGAAGCATGGCAGGGAAAAAAAACAAAAAACATTTTTTTAGGAAAAGATCTAGAAAACGACTCTACACTGGCCATATAAAACTGACCTATAGTAAATGCTATAAATCCATATCTTCATGTAGACAGAAAACATTTTTTTGTGGCTGCTTTGAGCGGTTCGCCCGAAAAAGAAGTTACAGAAAATAGAAGACTGGCTGGACAGTGTTAAACACAGAATTCGAGGGGTTTTGTTCTTAATCTGCATAGATTAAAAGTAACATGTATAAGCGTGTTCCGTTTGTTTAAACTGTTAAAGTGGACCTGTCACCCAGACACAACAATCTGTATAATAAAAGTCCTTTTCAAATTAAACATGAAATCCAATTTCTATTTTTTTTTTTATTAAAGGGGTTGTTCACCTTCCAAACACTTTTTTCAATTCAGTTGTTTTTAGATTGTTCCCCAGAAATAAAGACTTTTTTCAATTACTTTCCATTAATTTTTTTTTACGTTTTTTCCAAAATCTAAATTTAAAGGTGAATGTTCATGTCTCTGGTGTCTCAGTCTGGCACCACAGTAATTCAGGTGCAGACTCTGAACTGTTACATTTTTGCAACATTAAGTTGATACATTTCTCAGCAGCATCTCTGGAGTATTAGCAACTATTGTATCAATTCTAACAGCTGCCTGTAATGAAACCCAGAGATTCTGTTCAGCAGGGACAAAGATAAGAAATGTATCAACTAAATATATCAATTTAGAACAGTTCACAGCATGGGCGACCCCCCCCCCTCCCAAAGCTGCTTTAGAAGGTGAGAAATGACACTTTACACTTCAATAATAGAAAAACAGTCACACATAGAAATTAGAAAGTCATTGGAAAAAGCCTTTATTTCTGGTAATCTATCTGAAAACAACTAGTTGTTTGAAGGTGAAGAACCCCTTTAATGCATTCATAGCTGTTGTAAGCTCATTTAAAAATCTCAGCTGTCAATCAAATATTGTCTGCCCCGCCTCTATGCCTTAGGCATAGAAGAGGGCCAACAATTACTTTCACTTTCCATTCAGCACTAACTAGATGTCACTGCTCTCTACACATTTCCCTGTTCTCTTCACCGTTTAACTGTGTAGCCAGTGCATGGGGATGGACATCGGGTCCCCCATTCTGGTGAAAAACAAGATTCTGAGATGATACAAGGCTTGTCTTAATAACAGTGTCCACAAAATGGTTCCTGCCTGCTTGTTATAATGATGAATTCCCAGACTGAAGGAAACAAGATTCAAATAATTTATATAGTGTAATTAAAGTTCATTTTGCTTGACTAATGTGATTAAATAGGATTTTGATTATTTTTTTGGGTGACAGGTCCCCTTTGACATATCTGTAGAAATAAGTCAAATCAACTGGACTTGCTGTGTTTTTCTTGAAGGAGTTCCACCAGTCATCCAACTGGCTTTCTCAAATCAGAACTGAAAATTGAGAAAGCCAGTTGGATGACGTCTGCAAGGAAACAACACAGCAAGCCCAGTTGATTGGACTTATTTCTACATGTACCTGGATGAATGAGAATCTTCACAAACATGTTTTAAGCTACATTACAATTTCCGTTCCTCTGAAAAGGCAGGAACTTACTGAATCATCTTCAATGATGGCTGCTGAATCAAAGAAATCTGGCCGGAGCTCTGCTCTCTCCCGCCTGTTTCTTGAAGGAGGCTAGAGAAAATAAATCCAGTTAAAATTAGATGGTATTACATTCCAAAATCAAAATCTAGTAGCTAAATCAGTTATGGAAACCTATGAAACCATTCACGAGAAAGTAAGATGGGACAAGGAGGCTAAAATACACCAGAAAAGTATTGCCCAAGTATAGTCTGTATAAAGTAAGATACTTTTGGGGGAATGTAATAAAAGTAGCAAAGAGCAATAATTTGCACAAATAAGAATAAAAATTCACATTTCACAATGGAACATTCTTTGTTAAACTGTTATTGCATTGCAAATTTTAATTGCGAATTTTAATTGTTCATTGCCCACTTTTAAGAAGTGCTGGAAGGTGTCAATCTTTTGGAGACACAATTTTTTCAGTAAGAAGTTTTATTACATTCACTTTGCGCTGGTGCAAACTGTTACATGTAAAGCTCCTTCCACTGTCAGAAGAGGTTACTAAACAGTTTCCGGATTTGCAAAAACAACATTAAATTTGCGCTAAGGAAAATTTGTTTGCACAAAGGCATAACTTTTGTAACAGAATTGCACTTATTACATTCACCCATTTGTATCCAAGGGGCCGGCATTCAAGTTTGCACAGCAATTAACAGATAGGTTTCACAGAATGTAATGGTTTTAGTAAGCAGCAGTAAAGCAAATATCAGTATTCTCTTCATGGTTCTTTGCTTGGAAAAACAATTAGGGGTAACAGCTTGCACATCTGCTACAATACCTTTACACTAGCATATGAGCCCAAGCAAATATTCAGTTGAATGGATAGAATGATACGTACAAGATCAATAACCATTGTGTCCTCAAACTCTTCATTCATATCTTCTAACTGCCCTCGCGATGACATCATAACATCTTCAAAAATTGGTTCTGCGTCATCCTCCATTAGACCACGGCTGATAATGCCAAGAGAGAAAATTAACCCTTTAATAGTACTTTTTTTTTTTTTTTTTTTTTAACAAATACACTTTCATTACTACAATGCTCTCTCCTATAGCAGAGGAGCATTTATGGATGATATGGTGCAAACTCATGCATTTAATAATTGCAAAGCACAGTAAGCACTAGGGATGCACCAAATCCACTATTTTGGATTCGGCCGAACCTCTGAATCCTTTGCGAAAGATTCGGCCGGATACCGAACCAAATCCTAATTTGCATATGCAAATTAGGGGTGGGAATGGGAAAACATTTTTTACTTCCTCGTTTTGTGCAAAAATTCATGCGATTTCCCTCCCTGCCCTTAATTTACATATGCAAATTAGGATTCAGTTCGGCCAGGCCGAAGGATTCGGCTGAATCCTGCTGAAAAAGGCCGAATCCAGGATTGCTTCCCTAGTAAGCACTGAGTTTGATGCAAGAACCATAGAAGAGGGCTATGCATACTTACACTGCATGCCGTACACCGCTCCTAACTTTCATGTAACTCATAGACGTTCTATCCTTTCGATTTAAGTCTTCTAATTTTTGTTGGCCCAACCAGGACATTTGCATTTGAGGACTGTAGTGTTAAAAAAAAATAAAAAAATAGTAATTTAGCATGAGATAATTAATCTTGTATCTGTCAATATCCGTGTATACAGCCATTTACTGTACAGCCCTTTGGAAAATGTTGCCGTTTTAGAAGTGTTAATGATGATTATAATAATAATAATAATATATCTGCAGGCAGCTATATGGAACTAAAAATAAAAACTAGCTAAATAGATAGGCTGTACAAAATAAAAAAATGTTCAATATAGTTAGGCAAAAATGTAATGTATAAAGGCTGGAGTGACTGGATGTCTAACATAATAGCTAGAACACTACTTCCTGCTTTTCAGCTCTCTTGCTTTCCACTCATTGGTTACCAGGCAGTAACCAATCAGTTACTTGGGGGGGGGCACATGGGTCATAACTGTTGCTTTTGAATCTGATCTGAATGCTGAGGATCAATTGCAAACTCACTGAACAGTTATGTCCCAAGTGGCCCCCCTTATAGTCGCTGGGTTAGAGAGCTGAAAAGCAGGTTCTGGCTAGTAGTGTTCTGGCTATTAACATTTTTATTTTGCACAGTCTATTTGTCCAGTTTTTATTTTTACAATGATCTGTTCTTTTAAAAAGCAAAATGAAAGAGCCAGTAAAAAATGGGTGACATACCTATGCAAAAAGTCTGGTTCTGAGCTGGGTTCTGACTCCTGTTCAGGGATCTGTTCTGGTATTTGACGAGGATTTTCTCTCAGAACAGTTGAAGTGAGCTGTGGTGTAGTGAGGGTGCCTGGAGTCTGGATTGTATCATTCCTGGTCACCCAGGAGTTGTCAATACTTTCCTCTGTAAAAAAATAAATAAATAACTCAAATCAAACCCAAGATATTCTGACATTTTGGACACAGGCCCCCTTATAGCATAACAGCATATATGAAACAGTTTAAGAACCAATGATTAATTGACTTTGCAATAATAAACATTACAGCATTATATAATTTGGTATTTGTACCAATGACCATCTTTTTATTGGGTCATTCTAACTTATTTCTTTCAAGTTATTTTACCTAGTGTTATTTGTAACTGTTATTATGTCCTATGCAATGTTTGTGCCGTCAATTACTTATTACTTACCTTAAAGTGATACTGACACTGAAAAAACTAAATTTAAAATATGAATGTACATTAAAAGTTACCTATAGGTCATGTTGATCATTTTTTTGCTGAGAGGTTTGTTTATGTAAGTAATTGTTAGTTGAAGTTTCTAAACCTGACTGTTTTGCCAACCTGACTGTTCCATCTCAGCCTGTCAGTTAAAGTATCTAATGCCAACGAGCTGCTGCTGCACAAATATGGCAGCCCCCTCATAGAGGAACACAGGGACTCAGGGACACAGGTAATGTAAAAGCATCGGGCCAATACTTTATGGCAAAATAATAAGTAGCATGCAAAGTCAATATTATGATAGATGTAAAAAAGGTCCTCTGTCAAAAGAAACACTGCATTTCTTTCCTTCTATTGTGTACACATAGGCTTCTGTATCAGACTTCCTGTTTTCAGCTTAAACCTCCAGGACTAGGGCTTGAGCACGCTCAGTTTGCTCCTCTCTCCCTTTCACCCCTCCCTCCTCTGCTGTAATCTGAAGAAGTGATGTCACACCAAGCTAATATGACAACTACTATCCAAATCAAACAGAGAGAGCTTCTAGAGCAGTTCAGGTATGGTAAAGCATTCTACAGAATAAATATAGTGTTATAGCTTGCACTATTGTGGCTTATCTATTGCCAATAAACTGCTTCGGTAGTTTTCCTTCTCCATTAAAGATGTTTTGTGTCATGTCTGAGAATCAAGAAGAATTAGTGTACAGCTGGTTAATGTATCCACTGAATAATGAATGACATTGTGTTCCCTAACACTTTACAGAATAAGAACCCCAGTGAAAATGACTGACTGTAACTTCCTAAGCGTCATCTCAAATCAAGAGCGCATTATTAAAGCTTACCTTCTATGACTCTTTTCTTATGTAGGGGAGGTCGGCCTTTCTTACTTCTTACTGAAGAACCTTTGCTGTTACTTCCTCCACTATTCACAGACAGTCTGTCCTCGTCTCCACCCGTAACCAATGAGTTTCTGTAGGAGATGAGAGGAAGCCAAACATCTTCCCTTCTCTCCATCATTAGATCAGTAAGGAACTTTTCCAGGTACGAATGTCTGAAAAAGCAGGGCATTATTATAGCGTAGACAAAACAAAAATACAGTATTTTAGTTCAGCTTCTAAATGATATGAAAAGACTTTCAGAAGTGGTATGCTCCCCTTTCAGTAAAGAATCCATTGCTGATTGTTTGTATTTGGAGCACTGAACAATTCCTAGAGCCTAGCACATTTGTATTACCTTGCATGATGAAGGAAGTTAATGCTATCATGTATATTTCATGACTTAATGTACAACAAATCAGCCTAGGGATTCTTGCATATAGAGATACTAGAAGCTGAATTTAGATACGATAGCCCCCCGTGGACTTAACAAGACTTTGCCTCTGGTTGCTTTCTATGAACTTTTTACCTGATCAGACAGAGAATGGCAGTATTTTAACTTATTTCTTAGGATACAACCCAATGATGATTGACAGGTGTCCAGTAACAGCTTTTTGGCACCATATAGCCTTTATTTTAATGTGCACTGTATTGTTTTCCCTGACGAAGGTTCCTGTACGGAACCAAAATGTTGGGTTCAGATAAAACCTCCACTTTTTTGACCATTTAATATATATATATAGATTGAAAAAGGCCCTAATATGGGCCGAAACGTCGGATATGCATTGAAGAATAAAGACACATTTGTTCACTTCATCATGGAGTGCGAGTCCATTTACTGATATGTTCAACAAAAAGTTGACTAACGCACCCGCATTTGTTCCAGTCCGAGTGCATACGCTGAATACAAGTTATCTCTCTCTCTGCATGTATCTTACGTGTATTCGGCTCGCACGGCACATGGTCTCCCAACTCATCACCGTTCTGTCGGTATCGATGTAGGGACTAATCACTCTTTTGCATGCATCTTGTCGAGGGCATCTAATGAGGGAAGTCACTTGTGGGTACTAGACCATTACAGACCTCAAAAGGAAGAAGAAATCACGTCCATCCACTATGAGACTTTCAACCCCAATCATAGTATTAGCATTCTTTCTGTTTAGATGAATAATCAGATCGATAACTCACTCGGGTGACAGAATACCGACAGAACGGTGATGAGTTGGGAGACCATGTGCCGTGCGAGCCGAATACACGTAAGATACATGCAGTGAAGTTCTGATGCTTTTCACATTCACAGAGGGCTCTGATCCCTGCATTGCGCAGGGTGCACAATCTTTGTAAATCAAGACAGGCACAATAGTATCCGAGGGCTAATGAACAGTGTTTATTCCATAACACCGGCCGCGCAGACACTGGCACTGTGCATGTGAGTGCTAAAGTGGTGATCTGCACTACCGATTTGCCGACAGTTGTGGTGTTGCCCTGACAGCCTATGCGGTTTCTTTGGAAGCAGGGAGGGCCTGAATGCTGCTACAGAGATTTGCGAAGATCTGCAGGCCGGTTCCCTCACCTCTCTGACGATCATTACAGGTACACTCTGGATGGCCAGCCACATTCAGTTGGCAGACTTACCGATACCCCTTCAGGGGCGGAAAAAGTGGGGGGGCAACCACGGGATTGATCTGGGTCCTATGCAGTGAACTGGGACAATGAACTGTGCATAGTTTCACTAGCACGATGTTTATTTTTTATTTATATTTTCTATTTTTTGATTTTTATACGCGCTTATGTTTTTTTATTGCTTATGTATATGATATTGGACTTTCATCACATGATATGTGCACTATTTACATGAGAATGCCTATTGACTAGATATATAAAATAATTTTGTTTTGATATAAGACCACATGGAGGGTGGGGATAATTCACATGATTGATCAGTAATGGTTTAGTTTTTTATATACACATATTGACTTTCTATATACACAAAACTTAAGGCTATATTATGTCTTTTTTACACTTTTATTGGGTTCTAATACAGACAGGTTCAAATAGACCCTGCTGCGGTTGTCCTAACACAAGGATCAGAGTTTTTTCTTTAACAGACCATTAGGTTTTTTTCTTTCACAACCACCAGGTGTTAGAATGAAGGGTTAATATCTGCATGTGGGGTTAATTATTATACGAAGGGAGAAAAAAGTTGTCTATAAGGTGGGACAATTTGCATGTTTCTGGCTATTATTGAGGGATATATTAGTTTTATTACATGATGTAAGGGCTTTATGATTATGAAGTTGAGGGAGTTCACTTTAACAATGACCTATAATCCTATCTCTTTTTTAGATACTAAGGGCTCTTACACATGAGCGTTCTGACCTGCGCTCCCCTGCGTTCCGTTTTTTGGCGTTCAGCCGCAGGGGAGCGCAGGAATAGACGCAAGTCATTATTTGAAATGGGGCTGTACTCACTCAGGCGCGTGTAGGCGCCAAACGCAGGAAAAATGCAGCATGTTGCGTCTGAACCTGCGTTCGGCGCCTACACGTGCCTGAGTGAGTACAGCCCCATTTCAAATAATGACTTGCGTCTATTCCTGCGCTCCCCTGCGGCTGAACGCCAAAAAACGGAACGCAGGGGAGCGCAGGTCAGAACACTCATGTGAAAGAGCCCTAAATGTAACAATTTTTTTTAAATGAACAGCTGCGGCTAAGGAAGCAACAAATGGCCATAGAGGGCAGCAGAATGTTACTTAGTATTTGTTTTTAGTTTTTTAACAATGTATATTGGAGTAGAGGTTGAGTTTAATGTTAGTGTACCTCTGCAATTACTGAAAGTGATATATGGAATGAGTGTATAGTCCTAAATATTTGTATGCTAATTATGTTACGTATTCTGATGATTGTACTGACATGTCTTTTCCAATCTGACTTTTTCCCGCCATTCTCTGTATTTAAAGCATTTCTGTAACATCTATCATTGCTTTGAGAAAGGCCTCTGAAGAGGTCGAAACGTCAGTCTCCTTGTGAATAAAAACCTTTTATATTCTTCTAAGTCCTGAGAGTGCGGACCTTATTCTGTATGATATTGTGTGTATATATATATATATATATATATATATATATATATATATATATATATATATATATATATATATATCTCTCACTTTTACCAAGGAGTAGAATTCAAGGGGCCAAAAGTTTAAATGTACAAGTTATTTCATTTTACCTTATGTATAAAAGCAAGAAAGCCTTACATGTTTTCGTGTCATATAAGCGTCTCTTGGTGACACGAAAGGCGTAAGGCTGATTCCTTGATAAAGGCTTCACAAACGCCCTGGAGGGGCTCGAAACGTTGCCTTTTTGTAAATGCTTATGGGTTAAATAAATCATCCATTCCACTGAGCAATCTTTTTGGTGTGCTTTTTTCTGTACTGATTTTTGTCTCCTTGCAAGAAAGGGGAATTCTGGTTGAGCACACACCACTTCCAACTAGGGATGCACCGAATCCACTATTTTGGATTCGCCCAACCCCCCGAATCCCTCGTGAAAGATTCAGCCGAATACCGAACTGAATCCTAATTTGCATATACAAATTAGGGGTGGGAAGGGGAAACTTTTTTACTTCCTTGTTTTGTGACAAAAAGTCACGTGATTTCCCTCCCCGCCCCTAATTTGCATATGAATTCTGCTGAAAAAGGCTGAATCATGGATTTGGTGTATCCCTACTTTCAACAAGTGGATGCCTTGTAGGTTGATCAGTTTCTCTTTCCCTTTGTTTTCTGCAGAGAAGCTTACCCTGCACCTTGTGTTCCTTCCCTCAGCCTAATGCTAAACTTTCTTGTTAGACACAAACACAGCTAGAAAGTAAAAACTAGACAGATTAGACTTTCATTTTAAAAGAATACAATGGTCAGTTTAGCACAAATGACCCACAACCACAACTGAGATTTATGTATGCTTCCTTTTGTTACTTACACAGTCTTCTTGTCCTGCCGCAAGAGTTTAGAGGAAAACTCACTCAACACCTCCAGGAAGGCTAAGTTAAGAGGGGGGTACTCCGGTCCTTTTGGATTTTGGTATTTAAAGGCAAACTCAATTCCATCTCTGAAAAAAGAAAAATATTTTAGCATCATTCAGCTTTGCCATTCAATACACCCAGTTATCAAAAATATTTAAAGGGGTTGTGCGCCTATTTGTGGCTTGTTTAGTTCTTTATTCAGCAGATCTCCAGTTTTGCAATTTCAGCAATCTGGTTGCTAGGATCCACATTACCCTAGCAACCATGCACTGATTTGAGTAAGAAACTGGAAAATGAATGAGAGGCCTGAATAGAAAGAGTAAGAAAAATGTGTAGTAACATTACATTTGTAGCCTTACGGAGCATTTGTTTTTTCGATGGGGTCAGTGAACCCCATGACAGTTGGAAAGAATCAGAAGACCAATTGAAAAGTTGTTTGGAACTGGCCATTCTATAACATACTAAAAGTTAACTCAAAGGTGAACCATCCCTTTAAAGGGGTTGTCCACCTTTAAATTAACTTTTAATTATGTAGAGAGTGATATTCTGAGACAATTTGCAATTTTATTTTTTATTATTTGTGGTTTTTGAGTTATTTTCCTTTTAATCCAACAGCTCTCCAGTGTGCATTTTCATCAGTCTGGTTGCTAGGGTCCAAATTACCATAGCAACCATGCATTGATTTGAATAAGAGATTGGAATATGAATAGGAGAGTACCCGACTAGCAAGATGAGTAATAAAAAGTACCAATAACCCTACATTTGTAACCTTGCAGAACATTTGTTTTTACATGGGGCCAGTGACTCCCATTTGAAAGCTGGAAAGAGTCTGAAGAAAAAAAAATCAAATAATTAAAAATCTATCAAAAATAAATAATGAAGACCAAATGAAAAGTTGCTAAGAATTAGCCATTCCATAACGTCATAAGTTAACTTAAAGGTGAACTACCAATTTAAGCAAGGTATGCATCTAACTAGCATTAAAGGAAACCTATACCCCTCAAACAATGTAGGTCTCTATAAAACGATATTGCATAAAACAGCTCATATGTAAAACCCTGCTTCATGTAAATAAACCATTTTCATAAAGGCTGAGATGGGATAGTCAGGTTGACAAAACAGTCAGGTTTTAGTACTTCAACTAACAATCACTTACAAAAACAGACCTCTCAGCAAAAAACAACCACCATGACCTACAGGTAACTTTTAATGTACATTCATATTTTAAAAAGTAGTTTTTTAGTGTCAGTATCACTTTAAATATATATACCAGTTTGATACAATTCTTTAATATGCCCCTTAATGTGATATGATTCTTTAATATGCCACTTCATTTGATATAAACTATCTGTTGCTCAAATATTCATTTCAGGGGTATCGTTTTCCTAGGCTGACGCTATCCCCCGCTATATTCAAACTATTATGCAAACTGGCACATATAAAAGAGTTGTCCTCACTTCATAATTAGCTTTCACAGGTAACATAAAAGCATCTGTCAAAGTGTTTTTATGGATAAACTAAAGTGCCTGCAAAAGACAAAGTTCTAGTTGTAAGAAAGGTTTAATTTGTGCTGTCAGTATCTCTTTAATAAGGCTCTCATGACTAAAGAAAAACGTCTATTACAAGTAATTCATGCAATACAAAAACCTGGTATATCAATGCTCATAAATACATTTTATACAACTTTTGCAGGCCTAGGAGAAAATGTATGGTTTGTGAACAAATTATCTTTGATACTTACTTATGCAATGTGGCCACTGCCTCTCTTGTTTTAATCTGATCCAAACCAAATGTGAGTGCAAACCTTCGGGCCAGCTCTTTAATGCCACTGACATGTGCAGATGTCCTGTCTAGATTGGGGCCTTGCTCCTGGACCAGTTCATTGAACAGCTGTAAAAAGATTTTAGTTGATGAATGCATGCAATTTCAAGTATGCAATATCTCGGACAGAATGGCATAATACAGTGAAAGCAGGAATGGATGCCTGGCTCACTTATTAAAGGGGAACGATCGCAAAAATGAAAATTAAATATAAGCTTCCACATACTGAAGAAAGAAACTTTCTAAATACATTCAATTACAAATTCGGCATTGTTTCTGAAATAATCAAGTTTATCCTCACTATTCTATTCTCAGCATCTATTTCTCTTCATTCTGTCTTCATGCAGGAGTTGGGTGTCAGATGAATGATCCAATATATCTTATAGGGGGGCTCCCTTTCCTAGCAGATGTATTAGAGCTCACTCAACTGATTCCTGTACAAAAAAAATAACTGCCTTTTGCACAAATTCTGCATGTAGAGAGACAGGATTTTTCAGAGCCGTCACAGCCCCACAGCAGACAACATTCAGTTGTTAAAGCATTTGCAAGACCAGTATGCACAACACATGTGGGAAGTTGCATAGCATAAACAAATATTTGAGTATGGTGAAAAAACAGGCAAGCTATTAGTCTATATCAGGGCTGTCCAACTGGCGACCCACGGGCCGCATGTGCCCCCCCCTTCTGTGGCCCCCCACCTACATGCTGTTTGCTTACCATATGTAAGATTTAAAAGGTATCGCTACAGAGTTTAACTGGCCCCTGAATTGTTTAAACCTCAAATTCAGACTAATCCCCTGTTTTGTTCACACCTGTGATCCTCCTGCATTGTTCATACTTGTGACACCTCTATTGTTCACACCCCTAAAGCCCTGTACTGTTCACACCTGAGACCTACATTGTTAACCTATTCACACAAATGCTAATGGGACACCAGCACTGTGTCACTGTATGTAGTACATATTAGGCTGGTCCTGATTCCTGTCTCCTGCTCTGTTCTGCCGTCCCTCCCCGTGTGTGCCATTCTCTGCTTGCCCAGTGCTGCTTGTGTGTGCCATTCTCTGCTTGCCCAGTGCTGCTTGTGTGTGCCATTTTCTGCTTGCCCAGTGCTACTTGTGTGCCATTCTCTGCTTGCCCAGTGCTGCCTTTGTGTGCCAATCTCTGCTTGCCCAGTGCTGCCTGTGTGTGCAATTCTTTGCCCAGTGCTGCTTGTGTGTGCCATTCTCTGCTTGCCCAGTGCTGCCTGTGTGTGCCATTCTCTGCTTTCCCAGTGCTGCTTGTGTGCCATTCTCTGCTTGCCCAGTGCTGCTTGTGTGTGCCATTCTCTGCTTGCCCAGTGCTGCCTGTGTGTGCCATTCTCTGCTTGCCCAGTGCTGCCTGTGTGTGCAATTCTCTGCTTGCCCAGTGCTGCCTGTGTGTGCAATTCTCTGCTTGCCCAGTGCTGCCTGTGTGTGCCATTCTCTGCTTACCCAGTGCTGCGTGTGTGCCATTCTCTGCTTGCCCAGTGCTGCTTGTGTGTGCCATTCTCTGCTTGCCCAGTGCTGCCTGTGTGTGCAATTCTCTGCTTGCCCAGTGCTGCTTGTGTGTGCCATTCTCTGCTTGCCCAGTGCTGCCTGTGTGTGCCATTCTCTGCTTGCCCAGTGCTGCCTGTGTGTGCCATTCTCTGCTTGCCCAGTGCTGCTTGTGTGTGCCATTCTGTGCTTGCCCAGTGCTGCTTGTGTGTGCCATTCTCTGCTTGCCCAGTGCTGCTTGTGTGTGCCATTCTCTGCTTGCCCAGTGCTGCTTGTGTGTGCCATTCTCTGCTTGCCCAGTGCTGCCGTGTGTGCCATTCTCTGCTTACCCAGTGCTGCCGTGTGTGCCATTCTCTGCTTGCCCAGTGCTGCTTGTGTGTGCCATTCTCTGCTTGCCCAGTGCTGCTTGTGTGTGCCATTCTCTGCTTGCGCAGTACTACTTGGACAACCAAGGCCAAATACAAACTGACCCAAGCCAAATAGAGAATATACTACTGACTTTTTACAAAGGGCTGTATTCCTCCAAGCTTGGCGTCAGCCGGGAGGAGATTCAGCAATTTCTTATATTTTTTTCTCTTTATTTATCGTGTTTTTCCAGTAAATTCATACATTGTATCGTCATATACTTCTTTAAAGAGTATGATCTAAAATTGATTCAGAAATTTCTATCCCATCTTGGTCTACCCAACTTCCCAGCTGAATATAAAGACTTCCCGGAGGCGGAATTAACCATAGAAGAAATATCACAGGCCATTGATATTAGGGTTAGGGTTAGATAGTACCCCAATTTGTGGAAAAAAGTCTATATCATCTGTGGGCCACCTATGCAGGTCATGCTGGCCAGGGGCCTTGACCCGGGGAAAACCCCAGTAAATCCTCTCCTCAGACTACTTACGAAGGTGTGGACTGTAGCTCACCAACTAATCGAATAACGAGCCTGTCACCCACAATCCCCAGTCATCAATAACACAAGTTTTCCAGCTATGGGGCGAGTTACCTCCGATATGGTCAAAACTGGGGTTATATGAGATAAGTGTAGTATGTGAGTCAAACAGTCCATACCATTTGCAGCACTTAGAGCTAGGTCGTTCCTACCTAACTCTCAATGGCTTGTATAAAGTAGTCTTCGCTCAGCTCTGATAAAACAAACTTACCCCAATCCAGAAAGGAAGCAACAAGTAAAATAGCAGCCACCAAACACAAATGACTAATGTCCAAGTGGTACAGGACCATAGAGAAACATAAAGCTGATAGGAGAGCAAGTTGTGTGTCAAGTGGGACCTGGACTTAGCCGGTCTCACAGAAAACCAATGGTCTCAGACACTATTGACCCCATCCAGAGTATCCCTAAACTACAAATACAGGCTCATTCAGCTTTACTTTATCCCTAGAGCCTATTATACTAAGACCAGACTGCACAGAATGGATCCCTCTATTTCTCCCCTTTGTAACCTCTGTGCTCAACAGAATGGTACCCTCCTCCATTCTCTATGGACCTGTACAAAGTTGCCATCATACTGGACCAAAATCCTAGAAACACTATTTAGACAGGTAGGGACCCACTTACCAAAAGATCCCAAGTTGTTTCTACTTGGAATCAAGTGCTCCCCTCACCTTTGATAACCTATCTTCACAAAGTTTTATTTTAGGCTAGGAAATTGATCTCTTTGCTGGAAAAACCCCGACCCTCCATAGAGAGACAGGATTTCTTTAGGAACCCTGCTTCATTCGCCAGTTGTTTCTATAGTTTGTTCTCTGTGGCAGATAAGTAAAAACTACCATATTTATACAGGTATAGGATCCCTTATCCGGAAACCCGATATCCAGAAAGCTCAGAATTAAGGAATGGTCTCCCATAGACTCCACTTTATCAAAATAATCCAAATTTTTAAAAATGATTTCCTTTTTCTCTGAAATAATAAAACAGTAGCTTTTACTTGATCCCAAGTAAGATATAATTAATCCTTATTGGAAGCATAATCAGCCTATTGGGTTTATTTAATGTTTAAATTAATTTCTAGTAGACTTAAGACATGAAGACCCAAATTATGGAAATATATGTTATCCGGAAAACCCCAGGTCCGGAGCATTCTGGATAACAGGTCCCATACCTGTACTGAATATGGCAGTTTTGCAAGAGTTTAGCAATATTACTTATAAACTCTTGCAAAAGTCCTATAGCAGGAGAAGTTACAAATTACCTGTTACAAACTAACAGGTAATGCAAAATTTGGGAGTTGAAGCTAAGTATCTGACTACTTGTAAGAAATGCAATTCAGCATGAGCCTCGGCTATAATTAATTTTTGACATGCACACACTGCAGTTATAATGTGTTAATTGCTGTGGTTCTGCTAATGCCGTCTCTGTAACTTTTCATTGTTACTACAGGCTCAAATTCTGTATTGGCTTTTCCTATAAACTGTTCCACAAAGGACCGTTACAGATCAGTTATCCAGAAATGCCCGAAACAGAGCAATGGCATTTCTTGACTAATCATTTTTTACTCTATAATAGTCGGTACTTTGCATTAACGCAGCTAGTATCCAGTTTCACATTACAGGAAAAACGTATCCAGAAAACCACAGGTCCCATACCTGCATAACTAACTCAGAGACTGGGACATAATTAGGAAAAAAAAAAATATACAGGTCTTTTTAATGCAGAAAATAAAAAAACGTGAAGAGACCATTTAGAAGAAATAGAGCATATAAATAGTATAAACATTACCTGCTGCAAGCTTAGAATGAGGGTCTTTGCACATTGTATTTTGTCCATCTGCCTTGTTTTGCTTAGTGTTTCTTTAATAATGTCCCCATAGTCATTGTAATACTGAAACAGAAAGATATTTTTGATAAAAAAAAAATCACAAACGTGTTTTATAAACTTATCACTAACCCTCCCCCTTTTAATTAACAAAAAAAAAAAAAAACGATCCCTACTTTGCTCAAAATGCTTTTCATACCATTCACTAGTAAGGAATAATCATCACACCCCAAACTGGACTTGACTGTGCCTCCCTCCACTTTATTGCTTTAATCTTGAGGTGGGTTCATAAATGGAAAGAGATGTCTACTAGACCATGCCATTGACTTCAAGCTCTACTACAATGCGACATTAACGGTATATTCAGAAGCCACAACCCAGTAGATATGTATAGATTAAGGGGCAGATTTATTACGGGTCAAATTGAAATTTCGAGTTTATTTATGGTTAAAGGAGAATGAAAGGCTAGTAGCACTTGGGACTTACCTGTAACCCCGGGGCGGTGCTCCTTTTGGCAGAAAACTGCACCGGCCCGGGGTTATATGGTGAGCACCACGGAACGATCTACTTCCGTCTTCCTCCTTCGCGCATGCGCAGTAGATTGAAAAGTCGAACTTTAACTCTACAGTTGCCTATTTCGTTCTACTGCGCGTGTGATTTGCCCGGGAAATTCGAAGAAAGAAGAAGACGGAAGTGGATCGCTCCGTGGTGCTCACTGGTATAACCCTAGGCCGGTGCAGTTTTCTGCCGATAGAAGCACCGGCCCGGGGTTACAGGTAAGTCGATACAATCACTTGGGGGTGCCTAATATTTGGCACCCCCAAGCTTTCCTAGCCATTCCTTCTCCTTTAAAACTCTCAAATTCTAATTGTGAATTATCCAAGCTCAATTCGAGTTTTAATTAGAATTTTGAGATTTATCATACTCTTTCCTGACACTCAAATCGAGTTTCGAGTTGGTAAAATTCGGCCAAGTTTTACATATTTGATTGTTTTATAAATAACCCACCAGTTGAATTTCGAATATATTCGAATTTAATTAGAGTTTAAAAAAACGGACATGAATTCGACCTTTAATAAATGTGCCTCTAAGAGTGTGCAGATACAGAATATTTCATGTAATTAGGCCCAAAACTTATACATAGAATGTGGCATTGTGTTGGGTAGTTAATGATCAGGGACAATCTACATATTTGGAAATGAGTCAGTAAGAGTATAATCCAAGCGAACCAGCATAAATATCAAAATGTATGACTCCTTCAGTTTGGCACCATAGTTCTAGCTCTAAGATGTGATACGGTTGTTGTAGGGGAGTGACTTCTACCTTCATGTAGTGCTTGAAGATATCTGCAGCAGCATTCATATCTACAATATCATAGATGATAAGTTTACAGAAAGACGCAAGCAGGTTTCTTCTTTTGTGCAATGCCTCAATTTTATTGGCTTCATCCTCCTCATCTCCCTCTAAAAAACAAAAGTGAAAAACAATCATTCATGTGGACGCAATTATCATATAGAATGGAACACAAACTCAGCAACAAGGGGCAGATTTATCAAAACGTGAGCTTAGACTTTAATAGATAAATATAATAAATTTATGGTGAATTCTAACTTTCACCCATCAATAAATACAATTCTAAAACTCCCATAGGAATGAATAGAACATAGGTATTTGTTTATTGCACTCACATTTTGATAAATCTGCCACTTGATTTTTTTAGGTGTGTTGGCTGGCTATTTATACAGTGTTGTTCAGAATAATAGCAGTCTGACATCACTAACCTGATCAATCATTGTTTTTGGCAGAAATTATATTTCTACATGGCAAATAATTTACTAGTAGGTGTACTAGAGTAATAATATTCCTTTACGAGTGTTCCCCTAGAGATCACACTTGATCGCAGACCAAGAGGAGAGGAACGCCGACATTTGGGAGTTCTTAGAAACGCTGGACGGAGACCTAAAGAAAAGCCGCACTTCCATCAGCGCAGTCCTATGCGCAAAAGGATCCTTTTCACAAAACCCGCTTTAAATAGAGGAACCGCTTCCGTGCATAACGGCAACAGGAAGGACATCTCGGCGACCAACAGCGATCGCACTGATACAGCTTTTAGCCTATGTCACACATCGGCATTAGGTAAGCGCATTACCTGTTAAAGGGGACCCGTCACCCAAAAAAAATTATTCCAAATCCTATTTTATCATGTTAGTCCAGCAAAATGAACTTTAATTACACTATATAAATTATTTGTATATTGTTTCCATCAGTCTGGGAATTCATAATTATATTAACCAGGAAGGAGCCATTTTGTGGACACTGTTATTAAGACAAGTCTTGTATCATCTCAGAATCTTGTTTGTGCATCAGAATGGGGGACCTGATGTCCATCCCCATGTCCTGGTTACACAATTAAATCGTTAAGAGAGAGGGGGAAATGCAGGGAGAGCAGTGACATGTAGGAAGTGCTGAATGGAAAGTGAAAGTAATTGTTTGCCCCGCCTCTATGCCTAGGCATAGAGGAGGGGCAGACAATATTTGATTGACAGCTGATATTTTTAAATGAGTTTACAACAGCTATTAATGCTTTAATAAAAAAAAGAAATTGGATTTCATATTTAATTTAAAAAGGACTTTTATTATACAGATTTTTATGTCTGGGTGACGGGTCCACTTTAAGCTCCTACCCGATCGTTGATGGTGCTACACTATCCTCATTTTTATCCAACAGGCACAGGGGTGACTGCTAACAGAAGATATTCAGCTTCTTATCTTTCGCGACATGAGTAACATCTTCTAAGTGTAAGTAGATCTCACGTAAATTACCAGATCCCTGTATAAAGGTTATTACACCATAGAGCCTTTTCTTTCTTCCTATAGGAACCTTCGTTTTTTACTCCAACGCACCTTTCTACTCTCTTGAACTTATTGATACGGACAAGTGGGTCCACTCAGTAAATACAGGTGTAGCTCGCTTTTTTGCATCTTTTGGACTGAGCGCAGTTTTAACCCATTGTTTTCTTGAGGTGCCAGAAATTGGTGGACTCCATACAACACAGATGTGCAGCAGTTCTCAGAAACACTGCTTATACAACTAAATATTAGTTAAGTGATTCAAAGGAAAGCAAAATCTTGAAAAGCTTATACATTGAATGGTTGAGTTTGTAAAGATGAATGCAGACACGTTATTATTTTTTTTTTTTGGGAACAACCTAATATCCCCTTTTCTTTACTGTCTGTAAAGGAATAACACAAATAGATTTTTCTCCATGTCTTGATTTGGAATAGAATGTGCAGTGTTCCCAATGCATTTGCGTGTATGGAAATAAAAGATATTATAAAGATTTTGAGCAGCTGTATATATGGAAATATTGGCATCCTATTATACCATTATTAAATATTTAATCTTTTAAGCACTTTCATTAGCGCTACCCAGGTACTCGCTCTCTAAATATGTTGCTATGTTTTTCCCCCCCATTTATCTTGAAGGCTAGTATCTGATGCAAATTCACTAAACACAAGCCGTCTTCTGTACTTCTGATCGACCCAACCGTTATTTCTGTGCCACCATCCAGAAGCTTCAGAAAATCTAGTATCAGTTCTGCATCTCAGAGAGATTCTTGTAGGTAACCACACAAGCAGAGATTTCATGAGCAAAGTGTACGTGTATCGTACTACAAAACCAACTGGACAACTCAAAAGGCATTTTTGACAAGACCAATATTTTGCCATCTCTGTTAAAGGCTGAATTGGATTATATAATAATGTTCAGCCAATCTGTAAGAAATCACAGGCCTGTTTATGTGTTTACTGTGCTGTAAGTTTATTTCAGAACAGAGATCTGCCAAAACATTTTTCCCAGCGTGTAGCTTGAATATTTGAAAATTGAATATTTTTGTATTTTCAATATGTTTAATATATATTAGGACTTATTATGTTCACTTTCTCAAGTCTAAAAGGGCATTTTTTCCACCCGAAAGAAACTCGTATAAAAAATTCTATTGGCAAAATACAGATCAATGCTGTACAACATTTTAGGTATCTAGAGCTATTGTTGGCTATCATTATCATGGGCTGAACTGTTCACACCTGCTTTTACAATACCAAACTGATCTAGAATTTGAAATCATTTATTTGTTTCTGTTGTCACTGAAGAACAGGTAATTAAAACAAAACCAAAACTCAAGACACACTCTCTCCTTACCCATGCTCTGGTTTTCATCATCTTGGTCAATAAAGACATGATCCATGACAAAACTGAGCAGCTCAGATTGTAGTCCCACATCTGGATTAAAAACAAGCAGCAGCAGGTTCTCTCTGCCTCCTGTTGTTAACTGATGGCTAAATATCATAAGTAGATCACAGAGCAGCATAAAGGCCTGGAAGAGAAAAACAAAATGGTTGCCATTGGTTATAGTTTAACAATGTACACAGCAAATGCGATCATTCCTCTGCAGGTCCAGCTCACCTATTTGTTTTTTTTCTTTCCTTTGCTGTGCATTTTCCCTACTTATTGGGCTGGGGTGGTGGGAGACTGTATTAAGGTGGAGTACCTAGGAAAAGTGTCTAAAGCGTATCATTGTGTGCTGTACCTCCCCAAATGTAAGATGCATATTGGCGTACACATCGCTGTCAAGCGAATGTCGGGAAAATATATGAAGTATCGACTGGCGATGGCTTTTATACCACAATACTAAATAACAAAGAACAGTCGCTTAACTTTTATCCTTATGGTGGATTTTACCTGTTCTTTTACGAGTGTAGTCATGCTTGAGAGACACTGCTGACAAACTGCTAAGAACGATTTTACAGTCTTTCTCAATGCCAGCATTTCCTCCTGTAAAATAACCACAAGAAACATTACAGGACTTAAATACAGCATCCATCTAAAATGAACGGATTTAACAGGGAATATAATAAAAGTAGCAAAAGAATATGTTTTGCAAACAATTAAAATTAAGTAGATTATATAGCACATATTTCATTATAATTTCTGACGGATAATTACAAAAAAAAAACAAACAAGGGTTTACTTACAATGTTAATTTGGTACATGGGACTTTAATAAGATATGGTAGCTACTCATGTATCGCTTACTTTGGAAGGGTTGCCCTCTGTGATCTTCACCAGCTGCCAGAGAATTGAGTAGTGTGAACACTGAAGAGCTTGCACAACAATCTGAAGACGAGAAATGGAACAGGACACTGTTCTGTTAGCTCTATATGATAAGATAAATCATACTTTTTTTTATTGTATTTTAAAGGAAACCCGTCAACCTAAGAAATGATTTTACAATTTTTTTCTATTGTGAATATGCCTGAGACACAGAGCCGGGGTGGACAATATACAATTTACAGTCGAGACATTTTTAACAGGTATGTATGTGTTAATAAATAAAAGATGTGTTTCATGTTTACTTTGAAAAGGACTTTCAATAAACAACTATTTATCAGAGCTGTGGAGTCATGGAAATTTACCAAAAATATAACGACTCCTTATAACTTTAAATACAAGCACTGAAGATAATCAAATCAGATTTAAGAGCTTCTATGAAGCAGGATATAACCGAAGCAATTCTGCTTCTAAGAACAATACTTCAATTTTGGATTGGATTTAACAGCTATTCTACAGAAATATACCAGGTTCAATTAACATATGTTGTTTTAGGTTTTTCAATTGTATTTGGTATTTGTATTTGTTTTAGAATTACCAAAGGATGTGGTTTATATTTTTTGTAACTTTGGCAATGATACTTTAATGTTAATTATTAATTTAATTAACATATATTAAATTATACTGTTAGCCTGTGCCTTTTCTTTTTTCCCCAGCTTGAATGGCTCCCCCATTGCTACACAGCAGCTTGTTTATATAAACTATAATAGAGTTATGACGCAAACACTTCAGCTTTACCAGTGCAGAGCAACAGAAATTATATTTTAATTATTTTGATATACTTTTTGATACTACTGTAATACAAAAAAGAATCTCAAACCCAGTGTCCCCCCAGTAAGGCTCTCTTCAACCTCCAAACCGCAAATTTCCAATGGGGATCGCTGTACACCTCAAATAACCAACGTTAATGAGTGGGGAAAAAGAGAAAAATTAAAAATATTGTGTAGTATCTCAGATATCATCTGGTATCTGTGATACTATACAATATTTTTTATTTTTCAGGGTTTTTTTTCACTTATTAAAAGACAAGGAAAGGACAATTAAGAATATCATTCTTATAAAAGGCATACCTCTACTGGTATCATACTGCCTTTAAGGCATGCTCGTTTTCCTGCCGTTTGTCTGATCAAAAGCGATTTTGTTAAAAAAAATAAGCTAACTCCAAGAATAGGAGTTCCCATAATCCTATGCTCCTGTAGCAAGACCAAGACTGCAGGGTCTGCGCAGATCATACTAGGAGGCAGCGCACGCACATTTAACACTATTGGTGAGCGCAATTTCAGACAAAGCATCACTGACCCCCAAAATTGTTTTAGCGCATGCGTGTTCAGTTCATGGACACCATCTTTATTGCGTCACTGAGCAGAACATGGCAGAGGCGAATATGAAAAGAGAGCAGTAAATTCAACACAGCGCTACAGGAGATAGGCAAGTTTTTTTTTAAAACAATTTACTTCAGCAATTAAGTAGACGCAGGGGCACTCTGTTAGAAGAGGAGGAATGTAGTTAAAGGCTTTCCTTGTCCTTTAACATTGGCTATTTGAGCTATTGGAAATTTGATGCTGTTCCTGTAAAAACAGAGGAGTCAGAGGTACCATAAACTGAAGAGTCTAAGATTTATTAATCCACAGCCCTGCTTTTTATGCCAGTGTGACAGGTGCCCTTAAACTTTAGATTTCTCACCTGCTCCATCATCCCTTCATGCTCAATTCCAGCCCTTAGCAATCGGTAACAGTTTCCAAAAAAGTCCCACTTGGTCAGATCATGAGCACTGCAAAAGAAAGAAAAATGCCATCACTATAAAAACCAAGATATTTTTATAGGTCCAATAAAAACATGACTCTCAGAAAATGATCTGGAAAGCACTGCACTGTTTGCAAACAGTGTAGCAATTTAAATTTTCAATGTTCTAAAATGTATAGTTCTGATATAGCTCTGTGATAGAAAGAGACAAGGGGCCACTGGAAAAATTTCTGATGCTCAGTTAGGTCAGTGTGACCATGCCATCTAAATAGGGTCATCAATAAATGACCTATGCAGAGCCAAAATTAGTTTTAAGTAAGCACAGCTTTAACAGTCTAATGATTGATGGAAGGGTTTGGAGAAAACAATTAAATTTATCAAAAAATTCAGAAATGGCACAAATTGACACTGTAGTGCACAGCTATCAAACTAGAGGTCAAAGGGCTGAAAATGCCACTGCAAACAAAATAAAGGTATGGGATTTGCGATCTAGAAACCTGTTACCCAGATAGCTCCGAAGTACAGGCTCTCGCAATGAGTCAATTTTATTGAAATAATTTAAAAGTTTATTAAAAAAGATTTCCCTTTTCTCTGTAAAAAGACAATACCTTGTGCTGGATTCCAACCAAGATAGGATTAATTCTAAGTGGCGGCAAAATAATCCTATTGAGTTTGTCAACTAAAAATAGTAAATAAATAACGATCCCTTATCTGAAAAACGACAGATACCGAGCAAAAAGGGTCCGCACTCAGACTTAAAGTCAATTCATATAATACATTGAAGAACCAGCACTTCCAGTTTTGTGAAACGTTGGGTGCAGCATGAAGTAAGATAAAAAAAAAAGACACGTTTAATCACAAAACTGGAAGTGCTGGTTCTTCTAGGTATTTTATATTTATATATATATATTTATATATATATATATATATATGTCAGTGCTTGAGTTGGGAGTAAAATGGAAGGATGCTCTGTGTGGTGAGCGTAGCACGGCTTGCTTAAACAAGTCCCTCCCACAACCATAAGCCACACCCATTGTTATAAAAAGCCTCACGCACCAATACTTTCTGGTTTCACACACTTTAAAGCAAAGCCATTTTGCCATTTCCTTTTTGGTATTTCCTTCTAATGCACAGTTTGATGTCCAGTATGCATACATTTACGTATGTGACCTGTAAGGACCCCAAAACGAAAATTGTGCATATGACTTTTTATTGGCTGCATCTTTTCTGTGTCTTGTGTGTCATAACATAGCACAACCCCATCATTTTCTATATTTCCCAAGATTATTTCATATATATATATCATTCTCTCACTATTCCTTATTCTGCTGCTGTTTAATATCTTAATTTTCTTTTTGTTTCCCGTTTTCTTCATCTCTCCTTTTCTCTATAACCCTCTCTAATGCATCCACCTTTTTTTTTGTTCTGTTTAAGACATCTCTATCTTTTCAACTTCTCTCCCAGCAATATTTTCTCTCCTTTTATACTCTATATATTTAACTATATTATATTCTACCACTATTTTATAGGCATACTCACTTATGAAAGCATGTTAAGCGTTTTAACGAGGCCATCACATTGTAGATCTCATCTTCGTCTGCTTCCTCTGCCTAGCAGAGAAAAAACACATAAACAAATTACATTATACAGTATGATTTGCATTATATATTACATAAACACCTTTTGAAGACACAACTCGATTTAGAAAAAAATCAATGAATCATTAAAGTTAGATCCCAAAAGACATTTTTAAAGGAGAAGGAAAGCCCCAGGGCGCAAAACCCCTCCCCCCCTCCCCTGTGCTGCCCCCCCTCCCTCCTCCCCCCTGGCCTACCCCTCCCGCTGGGCAAATGCCCCTAACTTGTTACTCACCCCTCTGCGCAGGTCCTGTCCACGGAGTTCACAGTCGCCATCTTCTCCCACGCGCGTCTTCTTCCTTCTCTGACCGGCGTCTTCTGGCGCATGCGCAGTAGGAACAGGTACCGGTACAGCTCTATTGCGCATGCGCCGAATGTCACGAAGTGAAATCGGAAAACTTCGTGACATTCGGCGCATGCGCAATAGAGCTGTACCGGTACCTGTTCCTACTGCGCATGCGCCAGAAGACGCCGGTCAGAGAAGGAAGAAGACGCGCGTGGGAGAAGATGGCGACTGTGAACTCCGTGGACAGGACCTGCGCAGAGGGGTGAGTAACAAGTTAGGGGCATTTGCCCAGCGGGAGGGGTAGGCCAGGGGGGAGGAGGGAGGGGGGGCAACACAGGGGAGGGGGGGAGGGGTTTTGCGCCCTGGGGCTTTCCTTCTCCTTTAAGTGCAATGACAGTTCACCAAGTTTTTGGGCTGTTTTTATCACATTATACATGGAGTATTAAATACAATACTGCAAACTGCTGGTGCTATAAAATGTAACAAATACAGGAGAACACAGCATGCACTTTTTAGGGAATGCTGCAAGCATCATTTAATTTCCCAAGACACAGGTGAAAGTCACTTTCATGATCCAAGTATCCAGCATAATATAGATGTTTTCTTGAAAAGTGTTTTATATGCAAGACATGCACAAATACCTCCTGTAGCAGTTCCTCTACAGCATGCGAGAATCGATCAGCAAGCTCATCAATCAGTTGGCTGTGTGCAATTTCAACACGGTTCTGAATCGTGTACTCCTCGCTACACAGAATGCTGTAGGTTTTACTGCAGGCTTCCAACACATCAGACTCTATGTGCTTTTCCACCACAAATCTAATTTGCTTGAGCAGGCTGTCTAGGTGCTGAAAATCATGAATATATAAATTAGGAGATTAAATATATTCATTCATTCGACAATTCACCTCCTAATGCAACAAAACTTCAAAGAAAATCATGCAATTTAATACTGGAAGCTTTTTACACTTTTATGCAGATCAGTCTAAAAAAACAAGACCTGCAACTGAAGGGTTTCAAAGTTCAGAATGTATCCTGGCTAGGGATGGGTGAATTAGACCAGTTTCATCAAAAAATTTTTGTTGTTGTTGCACGTCTTTTTTTTTGACACACAATGCCATATAAGTCTATGGGTGTCATTTCCGTGGCAAAACAAGTCAAAAACATTCGCCCATCCCTAATCCTGGCCTAAATGTATTAGGTTAATATCACCAGCAGAGAACCACCAGGTTGTTTTTGTCAAACTCTTGAGTAAAAACCATCTATACCAGATGTGAGAGGCAATTACTATGTTTTAACTACACCACATTATTTTGTACTACACTACTTTTACTGCCTTAAAGTCTTTTGACAAGTGCCTTGATGTTTTAATATTACATCAGTGCTTAAGGGACATGTCAACATAAAAAATTATTTTCTGCCCAATAAAAAAAACTCACAATTACAACAAAACAATAGTAGCATAACACAGAAAACGGCCCCACCTTTTCCATTCTACCAGTGCTGTAGAGTTCTAAATCAAAATACTGAGGGATCTGTAGAAGGTTTGCCACTTTCTCTGCATCAGCGGAATACTGAAAGACACATATAGTTAGATGCATGTAATATGAGATATAATTGTATTATGTACAAAACATTAAGTGCTAAATATTTCCCTACGACCTTCTCCAAAAGGGGGAAGGCATCTACATTTTCCTATTAGAGGGTGAACATCTAACTTACAATAATGATCTCTTCAATTACTTAAAAATCACAAGCAACAAAGGCCCCCAAAATTGTCCCATGTGATAAAGCAATATATTACCCATGTGCAATATATTTAACAAATACATTTTCTAAGAGAAAATGTATTCTTTATATAATCTGGATACATTATGTATGCTTTCATTTGTAGGCAGAAGAGATTACAATAAATATGATTTGACTTCGACTTGTTGCAAACTTAAATTCCATATACAAACCCAAAACAAGCAAGACAGATACTGCTTTCACAAGCAACTATATTCATATATAAAACCAGTTAAAATTTTTAATTTACCGTATACTGTTAAATTGCTTACAATTAGATTTTCACTCATTACATAAAAAATAGGGCATGCCTTTTAATGAGCATAAGTGTGTACAAATAGGATAGATAGAGATATATTATATATATATATATATATATATATATATATATATATATATATATATATATATATATATATATATATATATATATATATAGTGAAGCACATAATATAAGATGTATTATAGTTCATGACCTTGAAACTAGATACAATATAATTCAATAATAACACCACATTTTTTTGGTTCTTATGTATTTGCACATTACTTTAATGTTGCTTTTAAGAGAGAACAGGCAAGTAAAACTTCTCAGTGGACTTCTATATTATCAGATAAACTTGGGTTTTACATTTTACTCAACAGACCAGATGTAGTTGTGTGTAGTTTTATCGCTTTATAGTAAAATGTGTACCTTAGAAAGCAGTACTGGAAGTGCAACAATGAAATGTTCGGTCAGCTTAGTCTTATCATCTAGTTGAGTTTTTCTTTCCTTCGCCGTTAACACCTAAAATGAGAAAGTTTTGGCAAATATTACTGAGCGAAGAAATACCACAGTGTAAAAATGTCTAAGAAAAACAATAAAAGTAGTTTACAGTGCATTTCCAATGGCATGTACTCTCCAAATTCCCATGTAGAGTCTAATTTTTAAACAAGAAGCAGGTACCAGGACCAGGAGTAGGCAGCAGAGGTAACTGCTTAGGATGCAATCATTTTTGGATACAGGAGGGGCATGCAAATGCAAAAAGGTTAATTGAGGTTTATTTACATTTTATAGCCCCGTATCTGCCCTCTCCCTTTCTGTGCAAATTGTTTCATATCTGGACAGTTTGAGAGAAAGATTTCATAATGCCACCCTTATTAGGAGTGTCTAACCTCCATGTACTGGCACTGGCAACTGATAGGCACTTTGCATTAAAATGGCAAAATGAATACATTAACATAATTTTAGTGTAGGAACTGTCAACAATGGGCATATAATTATTACATGTGTGCTACTTTAGCCTACCATTCCTATCCATGATGCTACTTCAGCCTAGCTGCCTGTTTTCTACAGTGAACTCTTTATGAAACACACAATCGGTCTGTTACAGGAATATAGCTATTAAAGGGGTGGTTCACCTTTAAGGTAACTTTTATTATGTTATAGAACAGCCAATTTTAAGCAACTTTTCAATTGGTTTTCATTATTTATTTTTTTATAGTTTTATAGTTATTTTAAATTTTCGTCTGACTTTTTGCAGCTTTCAAATGTCGCAGACTCCCTTCCGAAAACAAATGCTCTGTAAGGCTACAAATGTATTGTAATTTTTACTTTTTATTACTGACCCTTCTATTCATGCCCTTTCTTATTCATATTACAGTCTCATATTCAAATCAATGAATGGTTGCTAGGGTAATTTGGTCCCTAGCAACCAGACGGCTGAAATTGCAAACTGGAGAGCTGCTGAGTAAAAAAAGCCACATAACTTAAAAGCCACAAATAATAAAATGAAAACCAATTGCAAATTGTCTCAGAATATAACTCTCTAAATCATACTAAAAGTTATCGCAAAAGTGAACAACCCCTTTAAAAGACATAAGGCATGACAATGTAAAAATACAGTAAAATACTCCTGCCGTAGCGAGGTTTTATTTTACCCTTTTGCCAGTTCCTCTGCCCACAGGAGGGTGTGCTTCAGCAGCCTGTCGGATTGTGCAGACCATAAGCTCAACCAATGCACTCTCCTGTCGCTCCGACATTACTTTTGAAGAAAAATTAAAAAAAAAAAAAAAAAGGCAAAGCAGATAAATACACACCATTTGATATTTCATCAAGGAATAATAAGCAATACATTAACAATATGCAAAAACACATCCCACTACAACACCATTGTGACTGACATTGCTGTATTACGCTATTAGAGAGTAGAGAGAGAGCACGAATGAACTCTCCAAAAGAAAAATGTGTCTTCTAAAAGTTACTTGTGGAAGTTATTCTAATCTTGTATTATTACAGAAGTACCCCGTCTGCACGGATAAACTGCTTAATTACAGGCACATGGATGAGTTTTTCAATTGGTAAAATAGAGCACTTTCTGGCAAGAAGGACGAGGAGTGGAGATGTGTTGTATCACTCATTGGCACTACTAAACATAAAGGAATTCACCACTTCCTTTCCATGTTCACTTGCATGTCATTTATGGAATTGGCTAGACATGAATCATTCAAGGGGTTGTTCACCTTTAAACTAACTTTTAGTATGTTGTAAAATGGTAAGCAACTTTTCAATTGGTCTTCATTATTTATTTTTTATAGTTTTTTAATTATTTGCCTTCTTCTGACACTTTCACGCTTTCAAACCTGACCCCATCTAAAAAGCAAATGCTCTGTAAGGCTGCACACTTATGGTTATTGCTACTTTTTATTGCTCATCTTTTTATTTAGGCCTCTCTTAGTCATCTTCCAGTCTCTTATTGAAATAAATGCATGGTTGCTAGGGTAATTTGGATCCTTGCAACCACATTGTTGAAACTGCAAACCGGAGAGCTGCTGAATAAAAAGCTGTGTTTGAGATCTAAATAAAGCACCTATGTTTTAGCACAATTGCTACAAGTGTGTGCCATCCTACTTCTTTCAACATATGGAACAGGGAAACCAAGTCAAGCAGCAAGGTTTCTGGATAGAGCACCACGGTAATTTAGCCACAGTCTTTTGAACTATTGGAAATTACTGAATAAAATGCTAAATAACTAAAAAAAAACACAAATAATAATAAATGAAAACTTGCGAATTGTCCCAGAATCCTCTCTACATCATACTAAAAGTTAACCCAAAGGTGAACAACCCCTTTAAATCAATCAGTTGGGGGAGGGTTCCTGCACAGATATAGACACAGTGCCATTGGCTAACACATCCAGGGGGTGGAGGCATAAAGGAAAAGAGTATGAATACATAAAAATTTATTTTCTAAGCAATATATCTTGGAATGCTACTATGTTTTTTATTATGTTTAATGAAGCCCTGTTGCAAACCATTTAAGATATCTGTCTGAAGGATAACATCCTCTTAAAATGTATTCATGAGCACAACACTATGAAGTTAATACTAATTCCCTTAAAATTTTAGTGTGGTCTCTTACCTTCCTCCCCCTGCATAGGCTCCTCAACCAGCAGCTCCGTCATACATTCCCAGTCTTTGAGAAGCTCCTGAGAACTTTCCCACAAACTATCCACTAAGTAAGCAGCATGCTCATGTAACTAAGGGACAAAAATGAATAGGTTATCTTTAAAAGCCCACAAAGACCTATTAAATAGTACCTTTGATAGATTTGTAATAATTATATAAGCAGTTTTACTTGTTAAAATGACAAGAAATCAGAATAAATGTTTATGGCAGAACTGCAATTTTCCTGGAATTTACACCGTTTTGTTGCGATCCCATTCAGGCAAGCTGCTTTTTTGCTTTCCTGGATTTAACATTTTACTAGAATTTACGCCATTTTGATGCAGTTCCCTGGGCAATGTAAAAGTTGGGTTCTACGGTTTTCATTTTTACGTTTCTTCATCAAAACATCATTTACAGTGGGTCAAATCATGAAATACATCCCATATCATAAACATTGTGATGCATTGGTGTTTTCTATATACTTAAAGAAAGATGCTTTCACTTCTAGAACAACAGAGCTAGAAATAGCGTAGGGTTCTATGACCTGCACCCCCTGCTGCCAAATCTGGAACCCAGGGATGCCAAGACAAAGTAGGCCTGAAGCATACTGAGCTACTAGGGTGTCCACATTATACTGCTGGCACATTTGCATTCTACCTGGAAGATATCATGTCTGCTTGTGTGTTCCCCATCATCTGATGATTAAATTCAGTGGGTTGAACAAAAAGTAATTGGACAAATTAAAAAACTGAAAATAAAATTTTCATTTCTAATACTTGGTTGAAAACCCTTTGATGGCAATGACAGCCTGAAGTCTTGAATTCAAGGACATCACCAGATTCTGGGTTTCCTCCTTTTTAATGCTCTGCCAGGCCTTTACTGCAGCGGCTTTCACTTGCTTTTTGTTTATGGGCCTTTCTGTCCGAAGTTTAGTCTTCAACAAGTGAAATGCAGCTCAATTGGGTTCAGATCAAGTGACTTGGCCATTCAAGAATATTCCACTTCTTTGCTTTCATAAACTCCTGGGTTGCTTTGGCTGTATGTTTTGGGTCATTATGAAACACCTCCCAATCAAATTGACTGCATTTAGCTGGATTTGAGCAGACAGTGTCTCTGAACACCTCAGAATTCATTCGGCTGCTTCTGTCCTGTGTCACATCATGGATAAACACTAGTGTCCCAGTGCCACTGGCAGCCATGCACGCCCAAGCCATCACACTGCCTCCCAAATGTTTTATAGATGATGTGCTATGCACGCCTTCTCCATACTTTTTTCTTGCCATCATTCTGATAGAGGTTGATCTTGGTTTCATCTGTCCAAAGAATGTTTGTGCAGAACTGTGCTGGCTTTTTTTGATGTTTTTAGTCCAATGTAGCCTTTCTATTCTTGATGCTTATGAGTGGATTGCACCTTGCAGCGCACCCTCTGTATTTACTTTCATGTAGTCTTCTCTTTATGGTAGACTTGGATATCGATACACCTACCTCCTGGAGAGTGTTGTGCACTTGTTTGGCTGTTGTGATGGGGTTTCTCTTCACCATGGAAATGATTCTGTGATCATCCACCACTGTTGTCTTCCGTGGACGTCCAGGTCTTTTTGCGTTGCTGAGTTCACCAGTGCTTTCTCTCTTTCTCAGGATGTACCAAACTGTAGATTTTGCCACTCTTAATATTGTAGCAATTTCTTGGAGGGGTTTTTCTGTTTTTGCAGCTTAAGGATGGCTTGTTTCACCTGCATGGAGAGCTCCTTTGACTGCATGTTGTCTGTTCACAGCAAAATCTTCCACATACAAGCCCCACCCCATCAAATCAACTCCAGGTCTTTTATCCGCTTCATTGATAATGACATAACAAAGGAATTGCCCACACCTGCCCATGAAATAGCCTTCAATGGTCCAATTACTTTTGAGCCCCTGAAATGAAGTGATTGTGTTAAAAAAAGGCTTTAGTCCCTCACATTTTTATGCAATCTTTTTTTTCAACCCACTGAATTAAAGCTGAAAGTCTGCAGTTCAACTGCATCTGAGTTGTTTCATTTAAAATTCATTGTGGCAATGTACAGAACCAAAATTAGAAAAAAAAGTTGTCTCTGTCCAAAGATTTATGGGCCTAACTGCATGTTATATGTGTGATTAAGCTAGGTTATGTGCAGGATATTTATGTACCTTTATTTTTATTCTTAAATACATTTGTCTAGCCTGTTTAAAATTCAGCATCCAAGATTTTTGCTATATGTATGTTTTATAATTCAGCCTATACACACTTTATGTTCACTGTTCCTGTGAGGGCACATCTGAGAAAGTCATATATGGCAGTATATACAAAGACAGCAGTAGGCTTATAAATTACCCTATTTTCCATTGTTTCATCATTTTCATACAAACCTTCCCCTAAAAAGATGTTCTGAATTATCAGCAAAGAATAGGGAAACGGTTAGGTAGCACTTGCCTAGAAGATCTTCTGTACCCTGGAGTTCTCACAATGGTTACTTATATGGCTTGACAGTGATATACGTAGGCGATAAGCTGCTATTACTTAAAACTACAACCTCGGGAAAGAGGAGAATGTTGGGAGTGCTGAAGGATATTTTCACAAAAGTACTGAGATCACTCTTTATACTTGCTTGACTTTCTATCAGTCATGTCTTAAGGGTCAAGAGGCTATTCCATTGACAGCACTGGTTTATAATTAAAGGGGCACTAAAGTCTAGACTAGAATGTTTGGAATGGTGTATTTTGTATACTAAACATAAACATGAACTTACTGCACCAGAAGCCTAATTAAACAAATGATTTATGCTTTCAAAGTTGGCCGCAGGGGGCTGTCATCTTGTAACTTTGTTAAACATCTTTGCAGGACCAACGCCATGCACATGCTCAGTGTGGTCTGGGCATCTGTTGGGAGGTTAATCTTAGGGATCGTCATAAATTATCAAAACAGCAAAAGTCAAATAATATCTGCCATCGAAGCCGATACAGCAAGACTAATTTATAATCAGAATATGCAGACTGCACTGGGTCCTGTGGATATGAAGCTCTTCATGGTCGCCGGCTGCTTTACAGGGAAACAAACAAAGCTGCTCTAGTTCTGGGAAGCAAGGTGGGGGCAATTTGAAAGTATGATCGTTTCCCTGCAGAGCCGTTCGGGACCGTGTGAAGTTTCCTATCCGCAGCTGTCAGAGCAAGTAAAATGAAAAGGGAATTTCACTGCATACAGTCAGGTTTCTTATAAAAACGGTACACATTTTTTAGTTAAAGTATATTGGAGATAAGTTTCTTTTTCATTAAAGAAAGTAAAAATTTGATTTTATTTTTTTGCCTTTACATCCCCTTTAAATGTATTCCCAAATCTTTTAAGCTGTTAGTTCATTACTGTATTATCCAGCAGTTAAAGGGATACTGTCATGGGAAAAGATGTTTTTTTTAAACATGCATCAGTTAATAGTACTGCTCTAGCAGACTTCTGCGCTGAAATTCATTTTTCAAAAGAGCAAACAGATTGTTTTATACCTCATTTTGAAATTGGACATGGGGCTAGAAATATTGTCTGTTTCCTAGATGCCCCCAGTCATGTGACTCATGCTCTGATAAACTTCAGTCACTCTTTACTGCTGCACTGTGATATTACCCCCTCCCTTTTAACACCCAGCAGCAGAACAATGTGAAGGTAAACAGATAACAGCTCCTTGGCACTCAATAGTAAAAACTCATGTCCCACTGCAACTCCTTCAGTTACATTGAGTAGGAGAAACAATAGCCTGCCTGAAGGCAAATCCATAGTGCAGTACTGGCTCTTTCTGAAAGCACATGACCAGGCAAAATGACCTGAGATGGCTGCCTACACACCAATATTACAACTTAAAAAAATACACTTGCTGGTTCAGGAATGAAATTTTATATTGTAGAGTGAATTATTTGCAGTGTAAACAGTGTCATTTAGAAATAAAAACTACACCATAAAAATCATGACAATCTCTTTAAGCAATACATTTTTATATGTATGTTTTATATGTATGTTTTCAGTGAATCTATTTTCAATTGGGAATACAAGTGCAGCAAATGTACTTCAAATCACAACTTAAAAATCATGAATAAAAGCGGTTAGTCCCTTAAAAACACGAATACTTCATCTCCAGTGTGTATAAACCCCCTCCACTTACAAGCAATAATAGCCTCGATATGAGTCATGTAATTTGATCCACCACATGAACGAACATGTTCTTCCTACAAACAATATAACGGAACCCTAGATGGCAAATATTATGCCTATACTACTCCCAAACTAGCTTAGCTAAAACACATCACTGGGAGCTGTAATTTAGAACAGCAATGGCTATCCCTCAAACTATATTAAAGCAGCTGTGGGATTTAATTTAGATTTCTACTACAAACACCTATTTAACAAACTGCTGTTTTCTACTTTCTTACCTCACTTTCTAAAAAAAAAAGAACCAACATCTTCACAAGGTTTCCATTTGGACTGCTTCGTCCTCTCCTTTTGGCCAAGGCTTCTTCAGCTTGTGGATCATGTCTGCTGAATAATCTGTACATAAAACAAGCAATATAGAGAATCACCTGCAAGCATTTGGAGCAGTCAAGTGACAGGCTCTTAAATTCTCAGTGCCACATTTTATAAGTAAGAATAAACAGTTGTTGGTACTTAAGTGGGTGCGATTCTAAAACTTTGGCTAGGCCCATGGAGTTATAAAATACTATAAATTGCTATGAATTCCATTACGCTAAACTTTTTGCATGGCCTGTGGCAACTGATGCTATTTTTTTTGCCTTTTTTAACTGTCAATTTACACACAGTATGTTTTTACTTCTATATTTTAAAGGAGAAATAAAGCCTAACTAAAGAAGTAGCTAGAACTGTTGTGCATTGTGTTTTGTGCTTCTGTACCAGCCCAAGGCAACCACAACCCTTTAGCAGTAAAGATCTGTGTCTCCAAAGATGCCCCAGTAGCTCCCCATCATCTTTTCTGCTGATTCACTGCACATGCTCTGTGCTGCTGTCACTTACAGAGCTTAGGGCCCACTCACAATATACAGTACACCAGTTGTGGACAATTAATATTCACTTCTCATTTTCATAATAATATACTTTTCTAGTAGTATGTGCCATTGGGTAATCATAAATAGAAAATTGCCACTTTAAAAAATAAGAGCCGTCCCCTGACATCGTATGATTCACGGTGCACACAAACAAACCATACATGTTAGGTCACATGAGCCAATCAACAGACAGAGTTGTGTCTTTTGCTTCCACACTTCTTCCTGTTACAGTTAGAGCTGCAGTATTTCTGGTCAGGTGATCTCTGAGGCAGCACACAGACCATCACAAAATGGTGGTTCAAGGCAAGAGATGTAAAAGGGCAATATTTACTTAAATATATATTCCAGTTTGGCAAGATTCTTTAATATGTCACTTAATTTTGATATAAACTATTTGTTGATTAAGTGTTCATTTTGGGGGTATAGTTTTCCTTTAATGTGAACAGTGACAAGACAGGCCTAATATAGTTTTCCTTTTCTTAAGATACAATGTAAAAATCAGATGAGAAAATATTCATATGAACCAGATAATGTTGTGTATTCCCAATTCTGGCATGCTGGTATGTTAAAGCACAATTTTAAAAATATGAATTTTAGGCAAATGAGCCAGTAGACAAAAATGTGTTGTCGAGTGTTTTGCTCAATGCCATTCACTCATCTATCAGAGCTGCCAAAGCAGCTTAGCTGTGAGAGTGTGAGAACAGCTTTTCAAATTAGAGACTGAAATTGAAAATGTTGCAATCCACTCACTGGCAAAGGAAAAAAGAAAAAAAAACACAACTCGCTATTTAAGACACATTTTTAAGATCCCTTATAGAAAAAAAAAAAGGCTGATGAAAATGAGGTTTCTACTGTTGTATAGATGATACTTCTGTCAAACATCTGAAAGACGACCTCAGATTGCAAACATAATGGCCCTTCAAGTTTAAGTTGCCAATACTTTAAAACCATTCCTAGGGACACTTTGTTCACTGAATAGGAGAGTTCAGCTAAAAAAAGGGCTATAATGAGACATAATATAAAACATATGATTATCAGTTTTATTGAAGTGAAAGCACCCACATTCAATACATATAGGGTATAGTGTTAGTGGCCATGTCAGGAGGGAATTCACAAAACTGGAGTCAATTTTACTCTGTAGTTGTAGCAAATCATAAAAAGAAGTTGACTGGCCACCAGCAGTAAGACTCGTGAATGCAAATTTGAGCTGTGCCACTTTTACTACATGGCACTAGAAATTCAGTGGATAGAACACACATTCAACAGTTTTAATTCAAAAATGTAAATTGTAAACATATTTGCATTTATGTACTATTGTGAAATAGTGGCTAAAAGCAGGCTTATATAAAGATGAGGTCCAATGTAGAACAACCAGGTCTGCTCACACAAACAGATCTAGGACAGTAGTTAGGGCAAGGCCAAATGTGGCGTTTTTAAAAAAGCCGTAAATACGCCACTATAACCACACGCGACCATCAACATGCATTTTTCAGCACGTAGGTTTCTTTTCCCAACATGCACTACTCATTGTTCTCTACCCCATAATTCCACTGGCTAGAAATAGAAAAGCTATTTAAAAATAGAAAAGCTTTTTAAATGCAAAATGGAGCAGAATGATTGTCAATAATTATGTCACCGGCCTAATATGTCGTAAAAACGCATATGCTTTATTTATCTTGTGAGAATTTGGACGCCATATTTAAAAAACACTGCGTATTTACGTAAAGTGTTGTTTCAAACGTGCAGATCCCATAAAGTCTATTGATTTGGTAGTTTCTTGACATATTGCCGTTACTGCTGTTAAACTCCAAAACTGGCGTCCCATGGCGGATTTCGGCTTGCAAGCGCCCTGTGAGAATTGCAATAGTGTGTTTTCTATTCGTATTTGCACCCAGCGGAGAATTTTAAAAAACGCAATGTAAAAATGCCACGCCTGGCCTTGCCCTTAGAATGTACCATTTGCAACATTTTTTTGCAACATGCAGTACAGTGTCACACAAGTTCAATTGCAAGAAGAAGAAAAAAAAAGAAATCCATTCAACAACCTGTATATTTGCATTATACCTATAAAGGTTGTTTGATTTAGGAAGATAGAATAATAAAAAAATAGAGCTTTGCCCATAATCAACCTAAAATGAACGTAGGAACATGCCTGGTGTTGATCACAGGCAGAAGTTAAACATGCTTATAGTAACCGTACTTTTTATGAAGAAATTCTCCAGCCGCTACAGCTACAGGCCGGTGTGCGGAGTACACAAGGTGGTAAACATTTTCACAGTCTTCATTGGACAAGGCTTCTTCACTTCCACTGAGAAAAAAAAGACAAAACATTGCTATATTTATCGTAAACTATTTATCATATTAACTTGTACAATTCTTTTTTTTCTTTTTGAATATTCTTTATTTTCATTTTAAGGGGAGAGGGATAACTTGTACAATTCTGAATGGAAGAATCCATTCGTAGAGAGAGAAAGGTTAACAAGGGAACCAGCAACATACATTAATGAACAACTGCCCTCCTCTTAATTTATCTAAGGTGCATACTATAGGAGGTCTAAATATAGCAATGTTGTTTAAAAATAAACCATACTGCTAATTACATTATAATAAGTGGTTTATTGATTTTCAAATGTCAGACTAAATTGCATTGCCAAAGTCACTGCCTGTAAACTGTCAGAATCTTGCTAATTACATCTAATTCCTTTCAGATCATCTTCCAGAGACTAAGAATTAAGTGGGAAAAGAGGGAAAAAACAGGCTCATTGCACACAAATAAAGGATGCATACACGTGATTGTTTTATGCTAAGTATGCCTTTGGTTCATTTTGATATTACTGTATGCATTTAGGAACATATGTTGTGAAAAAAGCCACTACTATATACTTCACTCAAGCACAGTAGTATGAATAAAGGATGTGTTTATGGAATGATGTTCAAGTCGTCATAAAATGGACCTACTGTAATTCAATATTTATAACACAATATGTTGGCACTCCAAAAATACATGTTAATAATAATATATATAAGAATACATACATATATTAGTAACAATAAGTATTGTATATTAAAGGGATACTGTCATGGGGAAAAGATGTTTTTTTCAAAACACATCAGTTAATAGTGCTGCTCCAGCAGAATTCTGCACTGAAATCAGTTTCTCAAAAGAGCAAACAGATTTTTTTTATATTTAATTTTGAAACCTGACATGGGACTAGACATTCTGTCAGTTTCCCAGCTGCCCACAATTGTGTGACTTGTGCTCTGATAAACTTCACTCTTTACTGCAGCAGTACCTCCAGCAGAACAATGGAAAGGTAACCAGATAGCAGCTCCCTAACACAAGATAACAGCTGCCTGGTAGATCTAAGAACAACACTCAATAGAAAAAGCCATGTCCCACTGCTATAGATTCGGTTACATTGAGTAGGAGAAACAACATCCTGCCAGAAAGCAGTTCCATCATAAAGTGCTGGCTCTTTCAGAAAGCACATGACCAGGCAAAGTGACCTGAGATGGCTGCCTACACACCAATATTATAAATTAAAGAAGATACACTTGCTGGTTCAGGAATGAAATTTTATATTGTAGTGAATTACTTGCAGTGTAAACAGTGTAATTTAGAAATAAAAATGACACCATAAAAAATCTTGACAGAATCCCTTTAAAGGAGAATTCAACCCTTTAAAAAACAAACAAAAAAAAACAGTACCCCCCCACCCCACGTAGACCCCCCCTCCCTCCAGCCTAACTGCTCCCCCCTGGGGAAATGCGCCTACTTTATACTTACCCCTCGTCGCAGATTCTGGCATCAGACTTCACGGCAGCCATATTTCGGGTCTTTGTGTCTTCCTCTGGCACTTCACCAATTTCTGTCCAATTAGGCGCATGCACAGTTGTCCAAACCGGCAAACTGCTCCAATTGCGCATGCGCCGACATACCGATGTCCCAGTCAGCTTACTCAGGACCCGAAAGATGGATGCCGTGAAGGCCGATGCCAGAATCTGTGACGAGGCGCAAGTATAAAGTACGGGGCATTTTCCCGGGGGGGGGGGCAGTTAGGCTGGGGGAAGGAGGGTCTATGTGGGGTGGGGGGTACGGGTTTTTCTCTAAAGGGTTGAATTCTCCTATATGGAATATTTTTTAGGATTTTTTTTTTTGAATTGATCTTCCCAACAATGTGCTAAAAGTATAAGCGTAAAGTCTCAAATTACAACTTTTAGGTAACCTGCCCAAACTGTTGTGCACAGGTTAAAAAACTTTTTGATCTCTGCACATGAAGTAGAGACATTGCATGTATTGTGTGAAAGCTAAACAGTAGATCAAATGCTACACTACATGGCATTCCTTAGATGAAGTGTAAGAGACTCACTGTAAAATAAGTGTGACAAGGCGGATGGCTTCAACGGCAACATCGTACTCCTTATCGAGAGTCATGGAGACTATCCGGTCCTGTAAGAAACAAAATGGAGTTTTGATCATGGTAGCTGGTCAGAATACCTACTACCCAAAAATAGAATTTACTGAATGTTAATGCGGGTAGCTGTGTTGTTCAAAGCAACTGAACTTTGTTGTCTTGGAATACATATCTACAAAACAGTAAGATACAGCATTAAATAATTCCATGTTTTTCCCTACAAAGCTTTCCAAGCAGCACGAGCAAAGTATTTTGCCGAAAAATACGTCCATAGACTATAATGAAAAAAATGTTGCACCATTTGAAAAACAAACCCCCCCAAAAAAACTAATTTTTTTGGTGAAATGGGTCACTATTGCAAAGGTACTTTTGCAGAACCTCAAACCTATTCTTCCAAAAAACTGCATGCAAAGTAATGAGAAGAGTAATGGTAACATTAATAAATGAAAATATCTTAAGACTCAAACAGGTAGAAATGTATCAGCTGATCCATAGGATTACATCAAATAGTTTTCATCTAAATGGCCAAGATTCTTCAACACTTTTTGCACAATGAAAGAAAATGCAGTTTTAAGCAGTACATATATGCAAAATGTTGATGGTTTAAAGGGTAACTGCTATTTAAAACAGAATCTGGTTGTTATATTCTTCACACTTCCAAAAGAGTTTATGGGAGGAGGTCCCCTTTAAATTTGCTTTCATTATGTAAACATTTATATTGGGGTTTAAAGCCCCTTTAGTGGTCCTTAAAGGAACAGTAATACCAAAAAAATTGAAGTGTTTTAAAGGAAAGACAATTTAATGTACTGGAGCCCTGCACTGGCAAAAGGGTTGTGCTTGCTTCAGAAAAACAACGGTAGTTTATGTAAACAAGCTTCAGTGTAGCCATGGGGGCAGCCATTCAAGCACAGGATACACAGTAGAGAACAGATACATTATAAAGTATCCCATTGTATACTACAGAACGTATCTGCTATCTGCTGTGTATCCTGTGCCTTTTCTCATTTTTCAGCTTTGAATGGCTGCCCCCATGGCTACACAGCAGCTTGTTTATATAAACTATAGTAGTGTTTCTGAAGCAAAAACACAGATTTTATCAGTGCAGCACAACAGTACATTACATTTTCATTACTTTAGGACACTTTCATTTTTTGGTGTTACTGTTCCTTTAAAACATAGCTAATCCCAACAATCACAACCTAAATTCAATGGTACCGTAGTATAACAATGTTTTCTGTTGTATGTAAACATGAAGCTGTCCATTGGAGGGCACTTGAATCCACTTTTTTTTGCGCACGCAGATCAAAACTGAACACAGAGACCATCAAATACAGACAACAATGACTTTGTAAACCTGCATCTATAGGAGAATGATCTATGGATTTGGTTTCAGTTTACCAACATTATGGGGGTAATTTATGAATGTTCACGTTCATATTTTTGCCACAGTTCACAATTTTGCACCAACACACTCACAAATTCCAATTTTATTTTTAAAAAAATTCAAATATTTGGTATTTGCTAAGCTCCAAAAACTAGAAAATAAAACTTTGCATCTAAAAGCTGGCGAGTTCATGTAGAAGTCAATGGGAGTTGTCCTAGGCAATATTTAATCTATTTTTTTTTTTTTGATTTTCAAGTTTTCTTGTGCTTAAAAACTCACAAAATTTTATTTTAAATTTACAAATTTGTCTTTTTCACGATTGTACTCACGGTTTTTATAATTGGATTTTTTAAATAAATAAACAGACGTGAGTTTTTTTTTTAATTGTGAATTTATTTGAAGTAGTAAAAAAAACCTCTAAAACCTTACAAATTCCATTTTTGATAAATAAACCCACATGGATATAGCTAATATAGCATTTGCAAAACGTAATGCAAGTTGCAGCAATAGATTAATAAAAAAAAAATGAGTTTGTCAAAGGAAAACATCCCTTTACTTGCATAGTATATTAAGAATTCTCCTTTGGCCAACCATGGAGAAGACGGTATTCATCCATTAATAAATATACCTCAAAAAATAAATAAATATAAAAAAAAATTCTGAAAATGTTAATTAACATTTAAGAACAGAGCCGGCTCACAATGTATATACTATAAGCTGGTTCAGCTTTTCTTAAGTTGTGGCTTCCTAGATAGAGAAAAGAAATAGCTTCCTGGTTAAAGGGGAAGTTCACCTTCAATGAAGCAGCGCCAACACTTTAGAACATCTCAAAGAAAATACCCATTATGAGTAGGGCTCAAAAAAGCATATGGAAGTGGAATAAAGGTTTGTTTGGGTTTGAGACAATTACGTTTTATCAATGCATCATTCAGAAATGGTCAAAAACCGATTTACAGAGAAAAGGAATACAGCTGGATTGCGTCTGGTTGAACATCCCTGTGTTAAGGTGGCCATACACAGGCGGATTAAAGCTGCAAATATCGGTCCTTTAGCCCGATTCGGCAGCTTATCTGCCCATGTGTGGGGACTCCTGACGGGTCCTCCTGATCGATATCAGGCCAAAAATCATCCAGATATCGATCGGTCAAGTTTGATTTTTTTTTCTACGAACCAGGACCGCATTGGCTAGTTGATGCAATCTTACGATCCGTCTGAGCCCATTCGTAGTATTGCAGTCCGATCGTTCCGATTCATCTGATATTGCCCAGCCATTAGTGAGCATATCGGGTTAAGATCCGCTTATTTGGCGATCTTGCCAAATGAGCAGATCTTATAGTGTATGGCCACCCTTAGGCCTTTAATATTGTCATATTAAATCTTTGATATGTTAATAGCCAATAACACAATTCTAAGTATTGCTGTTTATCAATTTAAGCGATCATCATTTTACAGTTATAGCCAGAGCCATTTCCATCTATTACAATTGCTGCTTATATTCCTTCAGGAGTGCTGCATGACTGAACTCATCTAAATAGCAAAGTATATATCCCCAAATATTATATTTTTAACAGGAATGACTACATTAAATATAAATATCAATTTAACAAGAATTCTCTAACAGAGACAAACCAGTCTATTGGGTTTATTTAGGGCAGAGACACACACTCAGATTCGGGGAGATTAGTCGCCCCAGCAGAAAAACTCCTCTTCTTCGGGGCGACTAATCTCCCTGAACTGCCTAACGCCGGCTAGGAAGTAAATCGCCAGTGAAATGGCAATCGATGCGTTTTGTTTTCCGAAGTTGCCCTAAGTTGCCTCATGAGGAAACTTAGGACGACTTCGGATATGAATGTGACCGTGTGTCTCTGCCCTTAGTGTTTACATGATTATCTAGCATACCTTAAGGTTTGAAGTTCCAAATTACAAAAAGATGCGCTATCCAGACTAAGTAAAAATATGTATGGAAACCCAATAAGACCAATAATAATAACAATCTAATAGTAGCAATTGCTTAATAAATTAATTATTCTGTTTTGAAGTGCAGTAAATTTAGAATCAATTGATCCCAATGAATTAATTAAAAAATTGATTGAGAAATCCCATAATAATTAACAATGAGATAAAAGGTCCACTAAGGGTAAGGCCACACTAGGCGATAGCGCAGCGATTTGACTCGCGGCGACTTTTCGCCGCGACTTTTAATCCGCAATCGCTGGGGAAACTTTTGCGCTGGCGTCTATGGGGAATCGCGAGCGTAAAAACACACGCGGCGATCTTTTTTCTATTGTCGCTCGAAATCGCCCAGCGATTGCGGATTAAAAGTCGCGGCAAAAAGTCGCCGCGAGTCAAATCGCTGCGCTATCGCCTAGTGTGGCCTTACCCTAAATGGGTTCTATCCGCCTCAAGGTTCTATCCTCCAGCAAGGTTCCTCAAATCAATAAATACAAATTAATTATTTAATTACGACACTGTGGAGGACTTTAAACAATTATTAAAAATAAGTGAGTATTTAATAGAACATTAGTGATATAAAGTGCAGTGCTAATGAATAGTAATTAATACATTTTTCCCAAGTTGATTATGATAGTATAAATAATTTATAGTAACCATTGATTAAATAGGATAAAAACCCAACTGCTAGATTTCATAAAGTAGGAAAAATTAAAAAAATTGTAGTAGGTTCAACAGAATAAGCAAAAAAATTAAGTAATTTCTTACTTTAAACCTGTTAGTGAAGAGCTCCAATTTGGGGAACAGCTCTCTGTTGGTATACAGACTCTGCAAGGCCTTCAGACACTTCAATCTTACTTCACCTTGCTAGATGAGAAAAGGGAGGAGGAAAAAAAAAAACACACAATAAATGCATGCGATAAAAAAGGACTAGATACAACATTTATTTTAATGTTTATATAAAAAAAGACTGGGAAACATGCTCAAAGGAGAAGTCGCAGGTAAGAACTACATTTATTCGACTGTCGGATGAAAATGCAGTTCTTACCTGCTATTTCTCCTTCACTTTCTGTATCTTTAGAACATCCGACGAGTCGCATGTGTTTTGTCGCATGGTGACGTGTCCGCTCGAACCGCACCTTGGAGTTCTATCCTTTAGCATTAATAGATCCCTGGCTCCTGGCATATCTTATCAGTAAATGGTTGTCTAGTTGTTAGGGCAGGGGCACACAGGCAGATTCGGGGAGATTTAGTCGCCTGGCGACTAATCTCTTCTTCTTCGGGGCGACAATCTCCCCGAACTGCCTTTAGCCGGCTATAATGAGAAAACGCCAGCGCAATGGCAGTCGCGACGCTTCGATTTCCAAGTTGCCTCATGAGGATACTTCGGGTGACTTCGGAGCGCTGCGAGTGCATTGCTGCAAGCGATTTTTCATTTTAGCAGCAGAAGGCTGGGGGAAGGCAGTTCAGGGAGATTGTCCCCCCGAACAAGAGACGATTAGTCACCGGGTGACTAAATCTCCCTGAATCTGCCCGTGTGCCCCTGCCCTTAAGATTTAAAACATAGATAGAAAACCACTTAGTTCTTATTAATCAAACAATTTTATTAGGTTGACTAATATGATTTTATCAAAATAAGCAGAATAAAATCTACTTCTACACTATAATTTTTCTGAAAATACTTCTTTTGACTGGTAGTATCACCATGCCAGCTACATGCAATCAGCAAGTATTTTATTTCCTAGTTCTCATTTATATTTACTTGTAATAAGGGCCTTACATAATTAAGATCTTTCTAAACTCACCCGGTCATGAAGCGTCCAACCAACGTACTTTAAATAGCTGTCATTTAGGAAAGCATCACTGTACATTTTCATCCATACCCCGATTTCTTCAATGCAGATGGCCCTGATCTCAGCAATTGCATCTCTATGGAGAAAATAAAAAAAAACATTTAAAGCAGAATAGTAAAAGTGTAGGCTACACTATCCTAAGCAAATAACAGTAGGCAACCCCTTTTTACCACCCTCCTGTGTACCAAAGGAATGAAGAGTCAAACACATTTTTGCAATACATATTTGCACATTCTACATACATTACATATAACCTACGTTATTATACAAATAATTATGTTTTCATTGTAAGATCTAGCCTGAAAAATGTAAACCAACAATAAAATTTGCTAAGTGGGAGCGCTGAGACTAATACAGCACTGTGCGTTGAAAGTATTATTTAAATATTTCTAAATCTATATCTTGAATTAGAACAGGGGTTGTTCACCTTTAAATTAACACTGCGTATGATGTAGGGAGTGATATTCTGAGATAATTTACAATTGGCAAGCTCTTCAGTTTGCAATTTCAGCTATCTGGTTGCTAGGATCCAAAAAATCCTAGCAACCATGCATTGATTTAAATAAGAGACTGGAATATGATAAGGAGAGGGTCTGAATAGAAAGACGAGTAATAAAAAGTAGCAGTAACAATATATCTGTAGCCTTTCAAATCATTTGTTGCTTAATTGGAGTCAGTGATCCCCACTTCAAAGCAGGAGAGAATCAGAATAAAAAAATAAAAAAATTTCAATAACTATAACAAATAAATAATGAAGACCAACAGAAATTTGCTTAGAATTGGCCATTCTATAACATACTAAAAGTTAACTTGAAGGTGAACCACCCCTTTAATTTAAAACAATTTAAAAGCATTTCTAGCAATCTAGTCTGAAATATGTACACAAACGACATGGAAATAAATGCTTACCTATATCGGTGAACAAATATTCCCTTGAAAATAGAATTCATCATATTTTCAATTTCATCTTGATTTTCTTGAAGCTATACAACAGTGAATAAAATCCAATTAGACAAAGAAACAAAGCGCTAGATGATTGCAATTCATACTTTTAAAAGACAGGAGGAGCTCTGACCTTCTACAGTTGTTTAATGACAGTAGCTAAATGGATTTGGAATAAAGAGAAGTGGTAAATTACAGTTAATGTGTACACACTATTTATCAAACCAACTACTTTAAAAAATTTATATTTTGCATTACTTTATAGTGTGCAATATATTGTAGTAACGTTAAACACCACTGTAAATTGCTGCAGTCTAATATAGAGCATCTGGAGGTGAATTTGGGAATTCCGAGAATACCTGACGAAGAGATCATTCTCACAAACACAAGGGAATTTCCTCATATGAATTTGATGTGTTGGGCAGAACTTTGGCTTTGTATTTGGGAACTCATTCTAATGGGGAAATTTACTAAAGGGTGAAGTGACTAACGCTGGCGAAAATTTGCCAGCGTAACGTCATTTTGGTACTTCGCTGATGTACCAAAGGTCACTGGCGTAACTTCACTAGCGAAGGAGATAGACTCTAGCAGTACTTCGCACTCTTACGCCAGGTGAAGTTTCGTTCTGGCAAAAGAGCGTTACTTCGCTAATTCACGAAGATGCGGATTTTACTGAACGTTACCTCTTGCGCCAGACTTGCCTTCGCCACCTCAGACCAGGCACAGTGCAATAGAGTAGATAGGAGTTCCTTAAAAAATAGTTGAACATTTTTCTAAGTCCCAAAAAACGCTGGCGTCTTTTCAGTTTTCAGGGTGATAGGCTGCAAAAGATCGTAAATTTTTTCTGGGGTACCCGGCTTCCCCCCTACATTTCCTAACATATGGAACATAAACTATACACTGGGCTCATGTGTAGGGCAATATAACAACTCTATTTTATTTTATTAAGGTTTCCCAGGCTTGTTTAGTGTAATGTATTTGCTGAAAGATATACGTCCATTCAACTTTAACTTCCTGCTGCATGGAAATTAGCCAACACTAGCGCAACTTCGCTTTGCTTGCCGCAGTAACGCTAGTGCAACTTCGCCGGCGTTCGGCGCCCTGGACGCAACTTCGGATTTTAGTGAATTGGCATTGTCCTGGCGAATCTATGCCTGACGAAGTGTTGCGATGTGAGCGAAGCCGTTGCTGGCGCATTTTCGGAGGTTAGTGAATTTGCCCCTAAAGGAGGTTAATAAATTTGTTGCGCTTACGACTAGTAAAATATACCTATTAGTCTACAGGGAAGGGAATTCCTACTTAAGAGTTATAATGCTACTGCTTAGATGCTAGAAAAATAAAATTGTTCCTATTACCACAGCTTGCATCCTACCTAAAAAGCTGCGACTGCACTTAAAATTGGATTTCAGGCGAGTGGAATTTGCAAAGGGTACATATAGTTGGAATGAACCATTTGGCCTTTTCAGGAATACTCAGCGGAGGGAAAGCAAGGATACCAGTTTGACTCTGTTCCCAAACGAACAAACTTATACATTGCAAAGTGTCTTACTTCATAAAACCAACTTTTGTTATGGGACCTGTAAGTGCCCTGTTCAAATGTACATGCAAGATTACATGGCATTATAATACGAACATGCAAATACACCTGCAGGTAATAAACAAATATAAGTCAGGGGGACTTTTGACAGGGTATAATAGCTGGACATTTTTATCTCTACAGCAATGCCTCCTCACGCTGAGCTTTTTACCTCTTTGCGTTTCTGCAGAAGCAATTCCAGCCTTTCATTGGCCCTTTTGTTAATTATCTTATTTCTCTCCGTTTCATACTGCCGCTGGGTGTTGTCCTGGTGAATGCTCAGGTTCAGAGCCACATTTACCAACGCCGTCATCAGCTTCATGGCTACAGACACAAAATCATCAGTTAGGAAACAACTCTTAATTTTACTTTCAAGGGCCAATAAGAAAGGCAAAAACAAAAATACCCAATCAAGATATATGTCCGTCAGCAATTGTGTGTATAGACAGTTAGAGGTACATTTATCAAAAGTCGAATGCATGCGAGTTTTTAACAACTCCCCTAACTTCAAAATTCGACCAATCGAAATTTATTTAAAAAAAATAAATAAATTAAACTCTGATGAATTAAAATCGACCTGAAAACACGAATCAAATTTGATTCGAATTTTAAAAACACAGAAGAAAACTAGAATGTCAGAAAGGCTGCAAACACCACCGAATTGATCCCTGGATGTCTCCCATTAACTCAAACAACAATTCAGCAGGTTTTAGATGGCGAATAGTCGAATTTCGAATTCTTAAAGGATCAGAGTATGATAAATTTCGAAAATCAAATTAGAATTTAAAAAAAAAAAAACTCAAATCGAATTTGAATAACTCCCTAGTCGGATTTGACAGTCATGACCATAAAAAATTCGAAGATTCGCATTTAATGCTTGATAAATCTGCCCTAAATATGACTCCCTCCCCAGCAAAATACTATTCATATATTGTATAAAACAGGTATTTATAAAGGTATAATCAAATGCGGGCGATGCTCAACTATAACTCACCGCTTGTTGTAGCGTCAGGTGCAAGATGCTGGTCCCCATGCCAGGGACCCACTTATAACTCCAAGAAACACGCTGCAGCACTCCGAATCCTGTGAAAAGTGATTTATTGTGCCAACAAACTAGGCAACGTTTCGAGCCAACGGCTTTTCTCAAGCTTGAAACGTTGCCTAGTTTGTTGGCACAATAAATCACTTTTCACAGGATTCAGAGTGCTGCAGCGTTTCTTGGAGTATAAAACAGGTAGGGACCTATTATCCAGAATGTTTGGAACCTGGTGTTTTCCGCATAACAGATTGTTCCGTAATTTGGATGTTTTAAGTCCACTAGAAAATCATGTAAACATTGAATAAACCCAATAGGCTGGTTTTGTTTCCAATACGAATTAATTATATTTTAGTTTGGATCAAGTACAATCTACTCTTTTATTATTATAGAGAAAAAGTTAATCATTTTTAAACATTTGGATTATTTGGATAAAACGGATTCTATGGGAGACGGCCTTTCCATAATTCGGAGCTTTCTGGATAACTGGTTTCCTGAAAACGGATCCAATGCCTGTAATATATATTAGATGCTAAGGAGGATAACACGGAAAGGATATATTTGAATTATTGAGACCAATGCAAAATAAAATAATATTTTGGCCTTTTGCTTGCGTACAAAACCCACCTACATATAATTTTCATTAATTTGAATTCTGACATGTTAAATTATGATTGATTTTCTTTTTTGTTTGTTTACCTGTATGGCTCCTCCATAACCCCTTTTAAGTATTAAAGGGTTCAGCATGGGCTGTGAACATGATCTGCTTGAGAGGGCAGACAGAACTAGAGAAGCACATAGTGTGCAAACATCACTTAAACACTTAAGCTGGCCATAGACGCAAAGATCCGATCGTACGAATCGTGGATTCGTACGATTTTCGGACCATGTGTGGAGAGTCCCGACATTTTTCGTCCGGCGGAGATCGGTCGTTTGGTCGATCGGACAGGTTAGAAAATTTCTGTCGGCTGCCGATAATATCTCTGCGTGTATTGCCGATCGTACGATTTTCAGAGGGAGACTGTCACTAGTGTTGTCAGACATAAGTATCGTACGATTGCTGTCAGGGGCAGAACATTGGGTGATCTGTTCTTACTTGATCGGAATGGTAAAGACTTTGATCTGAATGGTTAGTGGAGGATCGGGAGATGGGAAAGTTCGATCGTACGTTGATTCGTACGATCGAATCTTTGCGTCTATGGCCAGCTTTAGTCTTAGAAGGATTCAGCCTTATCAACATTGCCTTTTCATATAATCAAAATTATGCGGTGTTCTCATTACTACACATTATCCTGAAGATGAAGTGTCATGTTGCAAATCAATTACAGAGGAACTCTGCCCTAACATTTTCCAGCCATAAAAAAATTCACCAGTCACAAATTCACTAAACAAGGTAATACACTGTATTTTCAACCAATCAAGCTTTCTCCTGCCACAATTATGACATTTTGAAGAAATGCAGCAGTATAAATGGAATATGCTGCTACTCATCATGGGTTCCTATGTATAAGAATGTCAATCACTCAGAGATCTATCTTGGAGCCATGCTGTAACTCATATTACCCACATCTCTCACCATATAATGAGTTGGTGAGAAGAATGATAACGTACACAAGCTTTCTGCCTGGCAATGCCTACTATCAAAACATGCTGCCAACAGCAATAACATACCACAATCTATTTTGCAGAACATCTTTTGTGACCACTGTCATACAGATCCAATGTTTAGGCTTACACAAACTCCTCTGAAAGGGAACAATTGCTATTTATTAACAAGGTAAGGACCAAGAACCAATTTACCCCATAAAACAAGTAATTTGTTTGAAACTAGGGATGCACCTAATCCAGGATTCGGTTCGGGATTCGGCCTTTTTCAGCAGGATTCGGACAAATCCGTGTGCCTGGCCGAATCCTAATTTGCATATGCAAATTAGGGGTGGGGAGGGAAATTGTGTGACAAGGAAGTAAAAATGTTTCCCCTTCCCACCCCTAATTTGCATATGCTAATTAGGGTTCGGATTCAGTTCAGTATTCGGCCGAATCTTTCACAACGGATTCGGGGGTTCAGCCGAATCCAAAAAGAAGGATTCGGTGCATCCCTATTTGAAACAGTTAAAATACTAGACTAATTGTACAAGTAACATTCACCACTGGCAGAAAAAACGTGGATTCATTTTTTTTTTTTAACGGCATTGGTGTTTTTTCTGACGGCTTTGACAAGACTCCAATCTTTTGGGTTTTTCACCTCAACTCTGAAAATATGAACAAAATAAGATTCCAATGGCCGGTTACGGATTGGCTGCAACTAGGGCTGCCAGCTTTATGGCATAAACTTACTAGCCAGCAGTGGAGGGCAACAATAAAAGGAGTGGGCCATGACATAGGTGAAACGGGCTGGTGACAAAGTGTGAGTGGGGCCATGTCGCCAGCACTGTAGGAGGATTGGTGAAGAAAAAAAAAGAAGCAGAATGGTAAGTTTGGGGCAGATCCACTGGGTGGATCGGTGGCTTAAAACTTAACTAAAGAAGTAGGCTAGAAATGTTATACATTATGTTTTGAAGGTTCTGTACCAGCCCAAGGCAACCACAGCCCTTTAGCAGTAAAGATCTGTGTCTCCAAAGATGCCCCAGTAGCTCCCCATCTTCTTTTCTGCTGATTCACTGCACATGCTCTGTGTTGCTGTCACTTACTGAGCTTAGGGACCCACTCACAATATACAGAAAACATAGAATAGAAATGTCACAATATAAGGCATACAGTGTCTATTGAAGAACATTACATAGATGTAATGTTACATAGATGACTAAGAATTAGAATTAAAGTTTGTTGAAATAAACTGTAGTTGTGTTTCTATAGTAAACAAACCAGTTTTACTAGTGGGGGGCAGATGTACATTATATTGTCTTTACTTTTTTAGTATTACTGTTCCTTTAAAGAAAAATTAAACCGTTTTTTTTTTTTTGGTAAACGGTTGAATTCTCCTTTAAGCGGATATACCTAGAGAAACCAAAAAGCTTATGTGCCATCAACGGTCATTCTCTGGCTACTGACTCTAGTGGTATATTACTGATCAGCTATTTTGCCCTAGAAAAATATAGGTTGAGAAAAAGCTTATCATATATACACTACTTGCCCTGTTATTAGTATAGGATACATTAATCACCACTGGACAGGCTGTAAGTAGGGAGATCCAAAGAACTAATGTCCTAATTGCACAGAGGTCCAGCCAAAATACAGAGGGGAATAATGCCATTATGATCAACAAAAAACAAACTTATAAAGTAAGTTACACCCACCAATAACAAAAAGCACCTCAGTTAGTTAAAGGTAATTTTGGAAAAGTTTTTTAGAGTTATGATGACAAGTCTTCTTTAAACCTACAAACCACAACCATTCTAAATAGTTAGCACTAAAATGTGGCAGGAAACAACACAGTTTTCTGACAAAAACCACAATTAATGCAAAAAAGTCTTTAGATATATATTTGAACATAATAAAGTTGTAAAGATCAGCACGATCGTGCAGAGTTTCTTTTTTTTTTTGAGGAATAACAATTTTCAGCCGAGTCTTACCAGCGAGTGTGCTTGTATGTCTGAAGGCTCGGACCTGCGAGTCTGACAGACCTGTCAGCAGTGAAATGACTGTGTCCATCATGTACTCATCATAAATGATGCTGTATTGGCACTGTCGGATCAGAACACTGATGAACTCACAGAAGTTGCAGCGAAACTTCTTCCAGTGAGGACCTGGCATAGTGAGGGGATAATCGCCACTGTCCTGTAGTAAAATAAAAACAGAGGCATTATTTTCATACCTGAATTATTATTATAGTTGTATCAGTCTTGGGACACTCGCTACACTGTATTATCAAATTTTCACTGTGCATTAACATTATTTTTTTATTGTATACATTGGACATTGTCTTTTTTTTTTCTTCTTAGGCAGTTCCCAAACACACTGTTTTGTACAGCTAAGGATCCCTCCTCAAAGTGGCCCAAGAGATAGGTTCAACGTTCAGTAATCTATTTGTAACTTTACCAAACTGTCCCTTTATACATTGGATAGTCCTAACAGTTCTTGTCCGCCCCCATGTTTCCTTCTCAGCACCTGTTCCATTTGATGACCACATCCTCGCTCTTTGTCCAAGTATAGTCCCGATGGAGGAGCACTCACACAACAATATATTGTCTGCCTGGGTGCTGGTAACAAATAATGTAATATTCCAGTGAAGTACAGCACTCGGCATGTCTTTTACAAACAAAAAAGGTTTTTTTTTTTTTTAAATTTAATTTAAATATTTTAAAAACCTTATTCTTGTTTGCACAAGACATGCCGAGTGCTGTACTTCACTGGACTATATATATAGCCAGGATTCGATTCAAGATCGGACCTTTTTAAGCAGAATTTGGACTGATTCAAGTGCCTGGCCAAATCAAATCACGCAATTTTTTGCCACACAAACAAGGAAGCAGAGGGGTTTTCCCCCCTGCACATGCAGTTCTTTTTCAGCCTCTCTTACCCATATGTGATAGCCAAATTAGGATTCGGTTTCGGATTTGGCTGAATCCTACATTAAATATTTGGGATTCAGCTGCATCCCAAAATAGTGTATTTGGTGCATCCCTTATTTAAACACTACCCTTGAAAATGTGTTTCTCTTCATTTCCTAAGTTAAAAGTTTGATTTCCCTTCTCTCTCATAAGCAGCTCAGTAAGGTAGAAACCTCTAAACCTCTTAAATGTTAAAATGTTATACATTTGTTTATATATTTTTTAACAGAAACTTTGGCACCTAGGAGCATGAGAAAAACAAACAAAGAGTTCTGTCGATGATATAATTCCTTAAGGGGCCACTTACAGGTCACAAGAATGCTGAATAGCACAGATAGAATGATCCGTAAGTGAATGGCCGCAGTATTAAAACACACTGCTAAGTACATGCATAATGTTTTATGAACTGTGAAACTTTATACTATGCTTAATATATAGCATTCAAAATAAGGGGGGGGGGACAAAACAAGAATGAGGCATCAAACCCCCAAACAAACAGCTTCTCTAAGATGATACACTGTAGTTGTACATCACTCATACCTCATCAAACTCTTCTGTCATTTTCCGGATTATTTCAGCATTCTGCATATTTCTGAACATTTCAATTCTTACAGTACCTACACACAAAGATAAAGTAAAGGAAAATGTTTTATTGTAGTATTTATGTTTGATGCAAGAGGCATGAAATGCACATAAAGACAAATTTAAATCACATTAGCAACAGAACTGATAGCTAAAGATATTATTGGATCAACCAGCAGACATCAAACTCAGCATTTTTTTTCTGAACTTGCTAGTTTATCTCTCATCTTTCATCTTCTTGTGACTTTGATTTAGTGCTTAGCTACAGAGGTCTTATACATTCAAGTGATAGGGTAGTGCACACACTAACCCTTTAGTAGCCGATACATAAAGTCAGGAATATAGCAGTTACATTTATTTGCTAATAAATTGGCTTAAATATACTTGCACAAAATTTTCCTAGGGCTGTATAAAAATTAAAGGAATTGTTCAGTATAAAAATAAAAACTAGGTAAATAGATAGACTGTGCAAATATAAAACATTTTTTCAATATAGTTAGTTAGCCAAAAAGGTAATGTATAAAAGGCTGGAGTGACTGAATGTCTGACATAACAACCAGAGACTAGAGGGGGGGCACATGGGTCATAACTGTTGCTTTTGAAATTGAGCTCAATGCAGAGGATCAATTGCAAACTCACTGAACTCGCTGACTAACTCAGAGTTAGAGAGCTGAAAAGCAGGAAGTTGTGTTCTGTTCAACTCCCACTCATTACAGCCTTTATACATTACATTTTTGTAATTAATATAATTATAATCATTTTTTATTTTGCGCAGCCTATTTATCAAGTTTTAATTTTTACACTGAACTGTTCCTTTAAGCCCCAAATAGGGACAGTTCAGTGAAAAAAAAAGTGAACAGTCATCCTATGAATGGGATGTTAGGAAGTAAACAAAAATTTTACCTTTGCATCCAGAGCACTGGATAAAGAAGTTTATCAAGTCCAGAAGAGCAATGTCTCTGTCTTGTTTATATGATTCAATCCAGTCATCAACTACAGCCTTAAAAGAAAATAAAGTTAATATGCATTATCTGATGCAAGCCTTGCTTAATATTGGTCTTATTTGTAGAAGAATGCTTTACTCTTCACAAGTGTTCAAGTAACTCCTTTACACCAATAAATTGTAAAGATGCAAACAAAACTGCTTGTTGCTTTTGTATCATGTCTGAGTAGAAAGCAGTTTTGGAATGGTAATACAGGTATAGGATGAGTTATCCATAAACCCGTTATCCAGAAAGCTCCGAATTAGGGAAAGGCAGTCTCCCATAGACCCCATTTTATATAAATAATCCAAATATTTAAAAATGATTTCCTTTTTCTCTTTAATAATAAAACAGTACATTGTATATGATCCAAACTAAGATATAACTAATCATTATTGGAAGCAAAACCAGCCTATTGGGTTTATTTAATGTTTACATGATTTTCTAGTAGACAAGGTATGAAGATCCAAATTACGGAAAGATTAGTTATCCGGAAAGCCCCAGGTTCTGCACGTTCTGGATAACAGGTCCCATAACTATATCACTATATGGAGAGGAAAGACCCAGCAATGCCCATCCAATGCACAGCCAGAGATCTCCACAGTATGTGTATGGGAAAGCTACAACAAGAGGACACTTGCAATGCAAATGCAGAAAAAACTGCAGCATAAAATGAGAAGATTCCCTTTCCCTAACATTTAATTTTACGTAGATACTGGTGATCAAAGACATTATGCAACTGATCTTCATTTTGAGGCACATTTATCAAAGGCCGAATTTCGAATTCATGCGAGTTTTTGTTCAACTTTAATACATTTGAATATACTCGGAATTCGATTGGATTGTTATTTAATAAAAAAAAATTGAATATCTAAAACTCGCACGAACTTTACCAACTCGAAAACTCGAATCGAGTTTTTTTTTCCCGAAAAAAACTCGAATGACAGGAAGGCTAGTAACATATCCAAATTGGTCCCTGGTCTCTCCCATTGACTTATACATGAACTCGGCAGGTTTTAGGTGGCGAACAGTCGAATTAGAATTTTTGAAGGCCAGAGTTTGAAAAATCTCAAAATTCGAATCGAGTTTGAATAATTCACCTATCGAGTTTTGACCATAAAAAAAAAAAAAAAAATTAGAATTTTCAATTGGACCCTTAATAAATCTGCCCCTTAATGTTTTGTGGGCTTTGTATTATTTAACTGTTGTATTATTTCTGTTGAGATTGGTATTTAAATAGCTAAATGATTACTAGGGCCAATGTCATAAGATAAATTAGATCCTCCAGCGGCGTGAGAGCCGGTTCTGCCAATTTAAGGTAAAGCAGGCCTCTTAAAGACACATAGTATTGATAAATGCCCCTATCTGCTGCCAGATGCTATCCATCTGAATGGGACGGCAGATAAGTCTTGTTTGCCAAATGGTCCTGATTAAATTGCATTGCTAGAGTCACAGAACCTTCAGCTGGGCATCCCTGAGTCATACACAGTGTAATTATTGAACCTTAATATGTATCAGATAGGGATGCACCAAATCCATCTTTGTGAAAGATGTGGCTGAATACTGAAACCTAATTTGCATATGCAAATTAGGAAAGGGAAACCATTTTTTACTTCCTTGTTTTGTGACAAAAAGTTATGATTTCCCTCCCTGTCCCTAATGCATATGCAAATTAGGATTCGGTATCCGATAACAAATAATGAGATTTTCCAGAAGCTTTACATAACTGAAAACATGGCACCAAAATATCTTTTTGCTGTCTGATTGAATTTTTACCTGAAAACATGCATTTCATTGTGGGGAAGGCACATATTTATCTATTTTACCCCAACCAGCTTTATTTTTTTTCCTGCCTGACACATTTTGTCTATGAAGAACTCTGAGGACACTTGCATTTAATGCACCCACATTTGAGGATAGCAACAGGTAAGACGTTTTTAGGCATCCATGATGTCTGGTGACTGCATCATAATGAATGGCACAATGTTACACCTAAAAAATACCCTTGAGGCAGTCACCAGACACAAGATTAAACTAACAAGGGTTGTAAAGCTTCTGTTCTTTATTGGGTTTATAACAGATGGTCAGGAGGGAATGTTAAATCTGCAAACTGCAAATGAAGTACCTTGTCTTTTAATTTAGTTAAACATCTGGTTAAACAGACAAGAGGACTATCTGAAGCGGACTATACATGCATAGATATTGATGGATTCGACCAACCAGCACTATATAGGCATGTAAATCAGATTATACGTAGGCCATACATGGCCAGATTAAAGATGCCTATTTAGCCCCTTCAGACCAAATTGGCAGCAGCTTATCTTCAGTGTATTAAGCCCAACAAACTGATAGTTGGCCCAAAACCAGCCAAATATCAATGGGGCAAAGACTCCATCCATACACTCGTGCAAGTCTTCTAGCGATAAGCCTGCATTAGTCTCGGTTATCATCTGATCATTGGCCTGGGGGAATAGTGATTGCATCTGACTGATTGGGCCCAAAATGTAAGTGGCTAAATCAGGCAAAGATGCAATTGTTTTGACTGTGTATTTTAAGTTATTTTTTTAAAATTGATTACCTGCATAGCACTTTTCCCCATTTTCACTACTTCAAACAAGGTGACAGGGTCACCTTCTCCGTTTTGCTGGGGGTGTCCATTTGCTCTTCCACGGCCTCTGGATCCTGGTTCGGCACGGCTGCGATCGCCAGGTGTTTTTCTGGGTTTCTTAATTGCAGACTGCAAAACAAACCACATAAGGCTCCAGTTTTTCCATATCATCTGATCCAACTTCCTTCCCTGATAAGATCAATGCAGCCTCTACCTCAGGGATTGAGGCTATATGAATCTGAACTCAGAGAGTCATTTGGTTGAAAGAGAATTATCAGCATATTTTGGCAGAAGATGCAAATTGTTCTTAAAAGGATATCTGTTCTGTTTGCCCTTAAATGTTGTTTTTAAAGAAAAATGTGTAAAAAAAAAAAAAACACAAAAATGCTCACTTTATAGGCAAATGTCTATATGCACTGTATGGGTACAAAAAACTGCAGTTCTTCTCGATGATATGTATAGTACACTATAAATATTCTATATAATTTAACTCCTGCAACTCTTACAAAAAGGGAGATATAACAAGGGCTACATAATGTAGGTTTCCCACATATTTTAAAGGTGAACTATCGCGAAAATGAAAATGTAATATAAGCTTCCTCATACTGAAATAAGAAACTTTCTAAATACAATCAATTGAAATTCTGCATTGTTTCTTAAATAATCAAGTTTATCTTCACTATTCCTCTCTCAGCATCTGTTTCTCCGCATTTTGTCTTCATGCAGAAGTTGGGTGTAAGATGAATGATCCAATACAGTATATCTTATGGGGGGCTCCTTTTCCTAGCAGATTTATTACAGCGCTTTTAAATAACAGAATTTTTGTTACTCACCATTAAATCTGTTTCTCTGTAGTCGAAAGGGGGGGGATAGGGACCGATGGGGTTAAGCTACACCCTCTGGAGGCAGGACACTTGCAAATTAAAAATTAAGGGGGCGTGCCAGAGTAGGCTTAACCCAACACACTGAACACTAATCAGTTTGTTCCAAAGTTGCTAACAGTAATATAAAACATATAACAATATAACTGGCAGAACTGGTAACCAGGGAAGTATTCACAAGTGACCAAACGGTCAAGGTCGACGGCTCGGCGATGGGCGGGAAGCCCTGTGACCCCCTTTCGACTACAGAGAAACAGATTTAACAGTGAGTAATAAAAATCATGTCTTCTCTGTCGTCTTAGGGGGAACACAGGGACCCATGGGGACTTACCAGAGCAGTCCCAACACAGCAGGGTGTGCTGCTAACTTACTTTAGTACTGATTGTAACACCTTTCTTCCGAGGAAGCCTCGGCTGAAGAAAATGTATCAACGTTGTAAAATTTGGTAAATGTGTGAACAGAAGACCAAGTAGCCGCCTTGCAGATCTGCTCTAAGGAGGCAGAGTTACGCCACGCCCAGGAGGCCCCCATAGCCCTGGTGGAATGGGCCCGAAGTCCTTCAGGAGGAGCTCTTCCTTTCGCTGAGTAGGCATGCTTGATTGTCTCTTTTATAAACCGGGAGATGGTCGTCTTAGAGGCCACCTGCCCTCTACGTGGACCTGAGGGGAGAACGAATAAGGACTGAGATTTTCTGAATGTCTTAGATCGTTCCATATACCAACGTAAAGCTCTGACCACATCCAGACTGTGTATTCTACGTTCCTTGCTATTCTTAGGATCCGGACATAAGGAAGGCACTACAATCTCTTGGTTCACGTGGAAAGAAGACACCACTTTTGGTAGAAAGGTTGGGACTGTGCGAAGTACAGCCATGTCTTTGTGAAAGGTCAGAAAGGGCGGCTCACAGGACAAGGCACTAAGTTCAGACACTCTCCTAGTTGAGGAAATTGCCATTAGGAATACTACTTTCCAGGTAAGCCACATATCCGATATCGAGCTCGTTGATTCAAAAGCAGGATCGAGCAGTGCTTCCAGTACTATGTTGAGATCCCATCCTGCCACTGGTGAACAGAACGGAGGAGCTATGTGAGCTACTCCCTGCAGGAAAGTACGTATAGCTTCCTCATTTGGCAACTTATGTTGAAAACAGGACCGACAAGGCAGAAACCTGTACCTTGAGAGAACTAAGCTTCAGACCCAGTTGCAACCCTTGCTGTAGAAATGACAGAATTCTGGGGATGTTGAGTTCGGTGAAGAGGAAATCAGCTTCTCTGCACCAGTTGGAGTAGACACGCCACACCCTGGGGTATAACTTAAATGAAGAAGACTTGCGTGCCTTGAGCATTGTAGGAATGACTTCCTCTGCTAATCCCTTGTTCCGCCAGATGGACGCCTCAACAGCCATCCCGTCAAATTGAACAGACCAGGGTTGTGCTGCAGGATTGGCCCTTGCTGAAGGAGATCTGGTCTGTATTCCAGTCGAATTAGATGTGCTAGCGACATTTCCTGGAGATCGGAGAACAAAGTCCTCCGTGGCCAGAAGGGGGCCACTACTATCACGGTGGCCGGAGATCTTTTTATCTTCTTGAGGACTCATGGCAGCATGGGTAGTGGAGGAAATACGTTTGTGAGGTCTAAATGCCAATGCCGAGTCATGACATCCACTCCTGCAGCTAGCGGATCTCGGCAGCGGGCGAAGAATCTTGGCACCTTTCAATTTAGTCTGGAAGCCATGAGATCTATGCTTGGCTTTCCCCAAGTTCTTACTAGTTGTTGGAAGGCCTCTGGGTGCAATTCCCATTCCCCTGGATCCAACAGGTTCCGGCTGAGGAAGTCTGCTTTTTGTGTTGGACGCTCCTGGAATATGGATGGCCGATATTTTGGACTCTGCCCAGTATAGAATCTGCTTGGCCTCCGCCAGTGCTAACTGGCTTTGCGTCCCTCCTTGGCGATTTATGTACGCTACTGTGGTGACACTGTCGCTCTGTATGCGTTTCTGAAGAAGGTGCATCCACTGATGGAGTGCTAACTTCACTGCCCTCAATTCGAGAATATTGATGGGACGTCTGGATTCCGCTGGAGACCAGCTGACAGATTTTCCCATGTCGCCCCCCAGCCTTCTAGGCTGGCATCCGTGGCAATTACCTTCCAATCTGGAGTGGCCCAGGACTGGCCCGAGGCTAGATTGCTTGGCACGAGCCACCATCTGAGATCCTCCCGTGTCGTATGTGTCAAGCGAAGGGGGAGTGACAACGACCCTCCTTTCCAAGAGGATAGGATGTTGGCTTGAAGGGGTGTAGGTGGATCTGTGCAAACAGTACTGCCGCCATGAACGAGACCATCGTTCCTAGAACCTGCATAGGAACTGTGGTCCTCCCAGTGGATAGTAGGGATAGAGTCTTGATTCTGGTCTATTTTTCCCCTAGTAGACGGACTATCTGAGTTTCTGTGTCGAACTCTAGCCCCAGGAATGTCATCTGATGACTCGGGTGAAGGTTGGACTTCTTCCAGTTGATAGTCCACCTGAAGTCCTGCAGAAGATGGACAGTCTTGTCCAGATATTTCCTGGCCTTTTCCATTGATGCCGCCTTCAGTAGCAGATCGTCTACATAGGGTGTCACAGAGATTTCTTGCAATCTCATTGTTGCTGCTGAGACCGCCATTAGCTTGGTGAACACCCTGGGGGCTGAAGACAGGCCGAAGGACAGTGCCACAAATTGGTAATGTTTGTTCTTGAATGCAAAGCGAAGATAGCGATGATGAAAGGGCCAAATGGGAACGTGGAGATAAGCGTCCTTGATGTCGAGTGATATCATCAGCTGGCCCTGTTCCATTCTCCGTATGATGGACCAAAGTGTCCATCTTGAAGCGCACAGGTCGGATGAATTTGTTGAGCCCTTTGAGATCCAGTACAGGCCTGAATGTGCCATCCTTCTTCGGAACTGTGAACAGATTCGAGTAAAAAACGGAGACTCTCTCTGGTAATGGAACGGGAATTATGACCCCTGTTCTCTCCATCTTCTCTATGCATTGTAAAAAGTGTCTCATCTTTGTAGGATTTGACAGAACCCTGGACATGATGAATGTTCTAGGCGGAGCAGAGGTTAAGTCGAGGTAATAACCTCCTGAGACGATTTCCCTCACCCAGGCATCTGAGGAGCGACGCATCCAAACCTCCCGGAACCGTATCAATTGGCTCCAATGATTCCAGAGGGTGTGACCAGTCATGCAGAGGCGGGCTTATCAGCCGCGGGCTTGGAGTAGCCCTTGTTGTTCTTCCATGGGGGCAACTTTTCTCAATACTCTTGGAACGAAAGTGGGAGCGTTGCGGTGGGCTCTGTCACCTTGTAAAGCAGCCACTTTGGCCACGAAAAATTTTTCCTCGCCTGTTAGCCGTCATAGTCCGACCTCTGGCTTGAGGGAGGAAGGTACTCTTGCCCCCCGTTGCTTGGGAAATGATCTTTTCAAGCTCTTCTCTGAACAGCCTCTGTCCCTTAAATGGGAGTGAAGTTAATGTTTTCTTTGAATTGATGTCCACTGACCAGTTCTTGAGCCACAGAGTTCTGCGTGCTGCTACAGATAAGGCTGAGGTGCGTGCTGTCAGTTGTGAGGCATCTATGGTGGAATCGCAGAGGTAACTTTCTGCCTCTGCGATAGTTTGAGCGGTAGTTGCTAGCTCGGCCCGAGGAACGCCCTCTTGGATGTCTCTAACCAGAGGGATTCTGACCAAGCTTGTATGGTTTTGGACACCCAAGCTGAAGCCAAACAGGGTTGCAGTGTCGATCCAGCAGAGGAAAAAATTGCTCTCAGGAATCCTTCTGATCTTCTGTCTGAAGCAGGCATGTCCAAAGTGCGGCCCGTCTTCAAATTTACACCGGCCCTCAGCCTCCATCATGAAATTAATAATAATGCGGCCCGCCAGCACAGTGCAATTAGGAATCGCCTAGCCATAATATTTGGGCACATTAGTGAAACGATGTGCCACTTGGTCTAAACTGCTGCCTGTGTGCTGAAGGTGTAGCAATAGACACATACTGGCACACAGTGATAAGCCGCTTCACATACTTCTTTTACTCCCCTGACCTAACTTCTGCCATAGTATAGAGCGTGAAGTGTGAGGGGAGAAGACCTAGACTCTGGTCACAGTGGAGGGAGAGAGCGGAGCTGCGCAAAATGGCCGCTGCAACGCATGCGTTCCAGCTAGTGTGCATGTGTAAAGCGCGCTCCACAGAATGGCGCGGGAAAAAACGGCAAGAAAACGGCACGCCAAACGCTGGAACGCAGATGTGTTCCAATCAAGACGCGCGCGCCAAGGTATAGCAGTCTGCCCTTTACCACTGTGACAGGAGAGTGTGCAAGGCTGCGCATAGCCAGGGAGAAGGTAGGAGGAAGGACTCCACTTAGGAAATATGGCAGAGGTCTGGTCCCAGGGACACGCTGGGTGCAATTCCAGCGAGAGGGGGCTGACAGTAGTGGGGGGGGGGGAGTCCGAGGGGGTGTATGGGAAAAAAGGTCATTACAACCGGTTCCCAGGCAAGGCCCAATAGGCACTTATGCCACTTACCCCTCACACCGCCCAGACCTTCTGTCCTGGTTTCAGCAGTGCAGGTAACCGTCAGGGTAGTCGGTATATCCAGATGGCTAGGATTAGGGGGCTAACCATTTTACACCAGGTAATCCTGTTGTAGGTCTCACCCCGAGGTGTCAGCCTCAGGCTGACCGAAGAATCCATCAGAGAGATGGGTGTCCATCCTCCCGTGAGCAGGACACTTGAAAAACTGATTAGAGCAGAGATCCCCAACCTTTTGAATCCGTGAGCAACATTCAGAAGTAAAAGGAGTTGGAGAGCAACACAATCATGAAAAATGTTCTTGGGGTGCCAAATAAGTGCTGTGATTGGCCATTTGGTAACCCCTATGTGGATTGTCAACCTACATTGAGGCTCTGTTTGGCAGTGCATCTGGTTTTTATACAACCAAAACTTGCCTCCAAGCCTGGAATTCAAAAATAAGCTCCTGCATTGAGGCCACTGAGAGCAATATCCAAGGGGATGGTGAGCAACATGTTGCTCACGAGCTACTGTTGGGGATCACTGGATTAGAGGGTTCAGTGTGGGGGGTTAAGCCTACTCTGGCACGCCCCCTTAATTTTTAATTGGCAAGTATCCTACCTCGAGGGTGGAGCTTAACCCCATCGGTCCCTGTGTCCCCCTAAATGACAGAGAAAACTGATTCCAGTACAAACAAAATCTAACAAAATAACTGCCTTTTGCACATCCTTCATGTCTGGTGATTTTAATAGAGTGAGCTCTAATACATCTTCTAGGCAAAAGGAGCCCCCCCTATAAGATATATTGGATCATTCATTCACCCAACTCCTAAATGAAGACAGAATGAGGAGAAATAGATGCTGATACTGTACTGTTTCTGAAATAATCAAGTTTATCATCACTATGATGATAAACTTGATTATTTCAGAAACAGTACAGAATTTTTAATTGATTTAAAGTTTCTTATTTCAGTATGGTGAAGCGAATATTACATTTTCATTTTGGCGATAGTTCCTCTTTAAAAAAAAGAGCACTAAACTCACATCACAGAGGATAAGGCAAATGAAGAGAGGGTTGTATTGGATTTTTCAGCATTTGAAACATGGTGTGTGGGGGGGGAGGAAAAAGACAAGAAGGGGGGAGCATCGGAGACTGGTACAGCAGCAAAGATGGAGTAAACCTGTGCAAAAGAAGTTTCTGAATAACCAGAAAATTAAACTGAATTGGTCGCTAACTAAGTCCCCCAGCAGTATACAGCTGGAAAAGATGCATCTCTGCAAGTTGTTGTTTATTGTGTGTAGATGTATGCTAAAAATGAGGGCCATTAGACCTTGAGAATTACATTTAGTACGAGATGCCAGTTTGATATCTTCTCTTTGCTATTCATCTAATGATGCAAATCTGTGCCATTCTGACATGTTCTCAGGGACATGACAGCAATAGAGGTGATAAGGTTGTGGATGCTAGCTTCATAAATGGTAAGAGGCAAAACGAGAAATAGATATAAGTATAAGTGTTATACATTATCATGCTAATTCCACTGAAAGGAAACATAAATGGTGAAATATCATATATGGGGGCATGTTTACTAACCATGGAGAGAAATATCTGGAGAGATTTCTGGAGATGTTGCCCATAGCAACCAATCAGATCTTTGCTTTTGTTTTCTAACTTATAGATGGCAGTTTAAATTTTGTTGCTGATTGGTTGCCATGGGCAACATCTCCAGAAATCTCTCCAGAAATTTATCTCTAAAGTTAGTAAACATACAGGAAAGTATGTTAACTAATGGCAACTGAGCACAAGACAAGAAAGTCAACCGATAAACAGAAGTCATCAAATTCATTACTAATAACCCCAACTCCATCTTGTTGCATACCGGTGGCCTTCCTGGGCGGCCTCTTTTCCTCTTTCCTTTCACCTCGAGATCTTCAACAAGCTCAGTGCTCAGATCAGCGCTAACCGCAGTCATGTCTGTGTGCATAACAGCAGATTCATTTGTAGAGTCCCTTCAAACAGATAAAAACAAAGAAAACCGATCACATCAGAAACTGAAAGATTTGGATTTAATGATGCATAAAAATCAGGATAAGCAAAATATGTCTCCTTGTTTTACCAAGAAAAGACGCCCATAGACTGAAATGGATAGTTAAAAAAAAAAGTCCTGCAAGGTTTTAAAAAGTCATGCGAAAAACCGGCAATTGACATCAATGAGTTTTTTGCCATCACTCGTCAAAACACCAATCTTCCTATTCCCTTGTTTAAATAATGCTGATAAAAAAATAAATGATATAGAAAAGTATATAGAAGAAACAAACACGACTAATAATATGCAAGGTGTGCTATTTATTCTTAAAGGAAAACTATACCCCTAAAATGAATACTTGAGCAACAGATAGTTTATATCGCCTCGTGAGTGACTTTGGAAAACGAAGCACCATCTGTGCATTGCGGCAGGTGATTTTCATTTTAGCCGGTGGAGGGCAGGGAGAAGGCAGTTCAGGGAGATTGTTGCCCCGAAGAAGAGGAGATTTGTCGCTAGGGCAACTAATCTCCCCGAATCTGCTTGTGTGGCCTGACCCTTAAGCTGACCATAGACGCAAAGATCCGATCGTACGAATCGAAGATTCGTACGATTTTCGGACCATGTGTGGAGAGTCCCGACATTTTTAGTCCGTCGGAGATCGGTCGTTTGGTCGATCGGACAGGTTAGAAAATTTCTGTCGGCTGCCGATAATATCTCTGCGTGTATTGCCGATCGTACGATTTTCAGAGGGAGACTGTCACTAGCTTTGGTTGGACATAGATATCGTATGATTGCTGTCAGGGGCAGAACATTGGGTGATCTGTTCTTATTTGATTGGAATGGTAAAGACTTTGATCTGAATGGTTAGTGGAGGGTCGGGAGATGGGAAAGTCCGATCGTACGTTGATTCGTACAATCGGATCTTTGCGTCTATGGCCAGCTTTAGAGTCTGCCCCTGGCTTATTGAGCATCTAGCCTGAAACACCAGATTAAAGAAAATAACTTTCAACTTTCTGGCTTACTTTTTGAAAATAATGGAACTGGAGAACGTGTTTGGAATGTTAACTACTCTGAAGCGTGTATATTTACTTTTTGTTAACCTTTTTGGTTTAGTGCTCCACACTACTGACAGACTACGTATATGGGAAAATTCAAGTACAGGTATTGGACCCGTTATCCAGAAAGCTTGGGACCTGGGGTTTTCCGGGTTAACAGATCTTTCCGTAACTTGGATCATCACACCTTAAGTCTACTAGAAACTCATGTAAAGATTAAATAAACCCAAGGTTTTGCTTCCAATAAGGATTAATTCTATCTTAGTTTGGATCAAGTACAAGCTACTGTTTTATTATCACATAGAAAAAGCAATTGATTTTTAAAAAGTTGGATTATTTGATTATGATGGAGTCTATGGTCTTTCCGTAATTCTCTGCTTTCTGGATAATGGGTTTCTAGATAATGGATTCCATACCTGTATATACCTGTACAAAAAAACAGTTAGGAAACAAAAAACAAGACTTGCAATAAGTTTTACTTACTGAAGGACTGACAACTCTGAGGTGATCATTTTTGCTGTTCCACAACAGAGGTTTGTTCTGAAACGGCTGGTTTTGAAATGCAAGTTCAAACGTTAGAGGCGTCTCACTGATGAATCTGGAAGCACAAAATAATATAATTTTAGTATGATAAATGCTAAATAAAGTTCACATGAAGTCCATTATATCTAATTAAAACACTATAAAAAAGTGGCTTGTGCGTTGTAACCTTTGCTTTTCAAATGACTACATTTTATATACAGGTATGGGACCAGAATGTTTGGGACCTGGGCCTTTCTGTAATTTGGATCTTCATAATTAATTCTACAAGGAAATCATGTCAACATTAAATAAACCCAATAGGCTGGTTTTTCCTCCAATAAGGATAAATTATATCTTAGTTGGGATCAAGTACAAGTTACTGTTTTATTATTACAGAGAAAAAGGAAATCATTTTTGAAAATTGTGATTATTTAAATAGAATGGAGTCTATGGGAGATGGCCTTTCTGTAATTTGGAGCTTTCTGGATAACAGGTTTCCGGATAATGGATCACATATCTGTATACAATATTCACATCAGTGATTTGAGTTTCAACAAAAAATTCTGTACCTCTGAGGCTTTATTTAAAAGGGTCATGCACTTATCGACTACTTTGTATTAGAGTAATCTTCAAAGAACAAGGTTCGCTGTGTTCCTCAAAATGACAAGTATTTTGAGGAAAGGGAATAACATAAGATATATATAGTGTAGTATATTAAATGCTTAAAATGTTCACCCTTAGTGATATTCACAACATTTGTGCCTTGTTACACCAAGGCCACCAAGACCAAGGAAACCTTTCACGTGACACTTTGTGTATACAGATCGCTTTCCGCTTAAAAGTTTTCTGTGTGCGTCCCAAATAACGCTAAAGCTGGCCATAGATGTTGAGATTTATAAAAGATCAGATCCTGATCGTGAGACCACGATCTTCTCAGAATGATCGTACGAATTTACCATCAACTAAAAAGACCAATTTGCCAGGAAAACAAAGGCGAGCTGCCTGCTTGGCCCTGCAAACATAGATAGATTGCACTGGGACCGACAAAGATTTTTTGACCTGGCCGATCAATTTCCTGACAGATGTCGGCCGAAAAATCGTAAGACGAATCCCACTAACCGCACGATAATTTCGAAGGATTGGTCGGGCTTCCCTAAAATCGGTCGTTCAGCAAGAAGAATCGTCGCGTCTATGGGGAGCTTAAGGCTCCTCTGCGTCCCTCAGAGTTCCCTGCGCAAATGAAGGGGTAATTTCTGCACCGAACACACGTAGTCCTGCTTATGCATTTCGCCTCAATGCCTTCTTCCTGAGCAATGAAGCCATTGAGGCAAAACGCGTAAGCAGGACTACGTGTGAGGGACGCTGAGGAGCCTTATCGTTATTTGGGACGCACACAGAAAACTTTTAATGCGGCTACAAAGAAACGGTTTGTGAGAGTAACCTTGAATTTTTATTAAACCGTTTTTAAGTCATTCTGCACATGCTGTTTTTATCTCTCTATATACGAATAACGGATGAGGATCCCAGAACATGGAATAGAATATCCTTAATTCCGCCTGTTTTGACTCACGTCTGGTGAGTGTATCGTGCCACTGGAGGCACTAGGATCCCAGTGGTTATACCTTATGATTTCTCTATCCTAGATAAGAACCTATTCGTCTACCCCTAAATTACGTGTGATCGTTATAATCTGGTGGGGTCACTGAAAAGTTCTAAATATATTTTCACACATGGATTTTTTATAGAGTTTTTAATCACACACCTAAGGGTAAAAGCAACACTGTTTTTTAAATCTCTTTTAATAATGCTCACGGAAAGCGATCTGTATACACAAAGTGTCACGTGAAAGGTTTTGTGTAACAAGGCACAAATGTTGTGAATATCACTAAGGGTGAAAATTTTAAGCATTTAATATACTACACTATATATATCTTCTGTTATTCCCTTTCCTCAAAATACTTGTCATTTTGAGGAACACAGCGAACATTGTTCTTTGAAGATTATTATAAACGGGCAGAGGAGAGCCAAAAGATTTGCTGGACTTGTTAGGGGAAACCATAATTTCCTTGGACTCATACTGACTTTGAATTTCGTAACAGAGTAACCTGGAGTGACCGTAAACAATAATGTTTACCTCTACATGTGACATAACACTAAGACATCATTTACTAAGGATGGAAACACAAAAGTATGATTATGCAGCATCCACCACTAGGTGGCTATGTATCATAGATTAATTCTAGTTTACTTTCTTTAAAAACATACATCCTCACTTGAACTCAGATGACTTTGTTAGCGGCTAATGCTTAGTTTATGAGCAGAAGGCAAAAGGAATAAGAGGAAAACTTTGATTTCCTGGCATTTTTTACATTTTTTCATACAAAAGAACACAATCAATGCCTTGCAGCCATACTGCAGAGCTACACATACTCGGATTGTATTTAGAAATAAAGATTTACATTCCAAAACAAGAGCTTTATCAGTAAACAAAAAAAAACCCTGCCAACATAAAAATTCTTAGTGTCATATTAACCAGAGGGGTGGGATTTGCAAAACAGGTGCAAATGTTATACCAAAATAATAATAAATAGTAAGTAATCTAGATTCTGTTAAAGGGGTTGTTCACCTTCCAAACACTATATTTGGTTCAGTTGTTCTCAACTTGTTCCCCAGAAATAAAGACTTTTTTCAGTTACTTTCCATTGTTTATTTTTTACAGTTTTTCCAAAATCTAAGTTATAAATTGAATGTTCCCGTCTCTGATGTTTGTCTGGCAGCTGAGTAATTCAGGAGCAGATTCTGAACTGTTACAATTTTGCAAAATTTAGTTGATACATTCTCAACAGTATCTGTGGAATATTAGCAACTATTGTATCAATTCTAACAGCTGCCTTTAATGAAACTCAGGGATTCTGCCCAGCAAGGCGGCAGCAAAGTGCAGCGAGTGCCATCCGGCTGGCGATTTATTTTATTATAGCCGGAGGGAAGTCAGGGGAGGCAGTTTGGGTGATTAGCCGCCCCGAAAAAGAGATTTGTCAACTAATCTCCATGAATCTGCCTGTGTGCCCTGACTCTTGCAAGGAAACTTCGGGCAACTTCGGAAAACAAAGCGCCGCAAATGCCATCCCGCTGTCCATTTTTCATTATAGCTGGCGGGAAAGTAGGGGAAGGCAGTTTGGGGAGATAGTCGCCCCTAAGAAGATGCGATTTGTCGCTGGGGAAACTAATCGCTCCCAATCTGCCCATACCCTAAATGTATCAATTTACAACAATTTACAGGGTCGGCAACTCCCTTCCCAGAGCTTCTTAGAAGGTGAGAAACGACACTTTACACTTCAATATTAGAAAACTGCTAACACATAGAAAATAGAAAGTCGTTATTTCTGGTAAATTAACTGAAAACAACTAGTTGTTTGAAGGTGAACAACACCTTTAATGATCTCCTATTAACAAGGTCCAAACTAACTGGGCCACACACGTTGGTAGTGCACAGACAAGCTTTGTCATGTTTTTACTCACAGCATTTTAATTTATGAAATCCACTCGAAAACTTAAGGCACAAAACAAGTTATGATTAATCAAATTAAAGGGGAACTATCACGAAAATGAAAATGTAATATAAGCTTCAGCATACTGAAATAAGAAACTTTCTAAATACAATCATTTTAAATATTCTGCAACATTTCTGAAATAATCAGGTTTATCTTCACTATTCCTTTCTCAGCATCTGTTTCTCTTCATTCTGTCTTCATTCAGCAGATGGGTGTCAGATATTCAAGGACAGTTTAGATCCAATATGTGCTGAAGCTTATATTAATTTTCATTTTCCCCAATAGTTCCCCTTTAAATATTTAATTTGCTCTGATGTCCGCAAAGGGGAAATCCAGCCAGAGAGATGGTATTTTAAGTTCATTAAACTTGTTAATGGTCTTTAAAAATGAATTCAGTGTGAATGGATTAAACAAAATTTTTAAAGTTGAAAAAAATGTAACCGCCCCAACATAATGCCTTGTTACATAGTAGATTAGTATTACTTATGCAACTTATAAAAGATATACAGGTATGGGATCTATTATCCAGAATGATTAGGACGTAAGGGTCTTCCTGTAATTTGGATCTCCATACAAGTCTACTGAAAATCATTTAAATGTGAATTAAACCCAACTGGATTGTTTTGCCTCCAATAAGGATTAATTATATCTTAGTAGGGATCAGGTACAAGGTACTGTTTTATTATTACAGAGAAAAAGGGAATAATTTTTAAACTTTTAATTATTTGATTAAAATGGAGTCTAAGGGGAAGATGGCCGTCCTGTAACTCGGAGCTTTCTGGATAACGGATCCTATACCTGTGACATATTGGAGAAATGTCTACTTAATATTCAAGTTATATCTCCCAGGACAAAAAGAAGCCCAATGTTAACAGCACAAGCACTAACAACAGGAATTCCCACAAGACCTTCCCAAACTGTGGTCTCAATAAAAGGTAGGATATCCTAGAAAGCAACCAGTGTTTTGGATGGATTGGGGTTGTATGTGGGTATAGACAGGGCAAATAAAGACATGGACAAATTTGTGCTAATACACATACATGCATGATGCCTAAATCACATATAAACTGAAATGAATATAACTAAACTAAATACAAAAATGGTGTTACAAGCTAACATTTTAACTCAAATCTGCCATAAATGTGGATTGTCTTGGAATTTTTCCAAAAAGTTCCTTACACAAAGGTTCCAGTGAACACAAATATAAAGTATATTTAGCACCAGTTAAACCAACAGTCACACATTATATACATAAAAAAAGAGACTAAACAGCAAAATAGTAAATACAATACAGTGTACAGCCTGGATGTTGTACCAGCCACAAAGTACAACCCTTAAACCTAAAGGAAAAATATCAAAAAACAAGTAGTTTAAAGTATTTAAGATATAATGTCATGTTGCTCTGCACTGATACAGGTGAAACAGGTGTGTTTGTTTCAGAAACTCTGTATAGTTTATATAAACAATCTGCTGTGTAGCCATGAGGGCAGCCATTCAAGCACAGGATACACAACAGATAACAGGCTCTGTAGTATACAATGGGATTCTTCAGAGCTTAACTGTTATCTACTGTGTATCCTGTGCTTGAACGGCTGCCCCCATGGCTACACAACAGCTTGCTTCAGTAGAGTTTCTGAAGAAAACACACCAGTCTTACCAGCCACGGGCAACAGTACATCTTATTTCGATTACCTTTATACAATTTAATTGTTTGATGTTATGGTTTCTTTAAAAGGTTAGTTCACCTTTCAGTTAACTTTTAGCAATCTACAGAATGGCTAATTCTAAGCAACCTTTGAATTAGTTGTCATTATTTATTGTAAGTAGTTTTTACAGTTTCTGAAGCAAA